>NC_141539.1:131955000-132177500 GCF_021556685.1 Rattus norvegicus | reverse complement strand
GACCACACACACGTACAATATACACACATAGGCACCACACATGCTACATTCAAACTCACCCTCCACACACATCAATAATCACCCAAAACACAATACATAAGCACACAATACCACACACACACACATATATACACCACGTGCACCTATCACATATGCACAAATACCACACACACACGTATGTACACACACATGTACACACATATACACCAATACAGACATATATACCTCACATGCTACACATGAACACACACTCCACACACCCCTTCCCCACCACAAGCACACATATAAGTGCATTTACACATATATACACAATACCATATATACATAGCATATATGAACAAACACCATATACACACACATATATATACACGTGCACACACATACACACACATGCGCACACATACACATACACATGCACACACATGCACATACACACATGCAAACACATACATCATATATGCACAACCCCCCACACATGCATACACACACATACACACACATACACACACATACCATATATGCACACCATACACGCACACACATGCACACACACTATATACGTGCACACACAGACACATGCACACACACCATATATGCACACATATGCACAGACACATAACACACATGCAAACACACCATAGAGGCACACACACACGAACACACACCATATATACACACACACACGCACCTCCTCCACCATCACCATACCTGTGCCACCATCTTTCTCACCTAAGTCATATATGTCAGACTGTGTTCTCCTTCCTCCATACAGACAACAGTATCAACACTATTATAGACTGAGTCGAACTTGTTTCCCAGGATTCACAGCATTAGCAGAGACCTGGTTTTGGGGGGGGGGAGACGAACACAATAAAATCTGCATGCAAGTTCAATGATCACCGCAGCCACTGGGTCACTGGATGATGCTCTGTGATGGGAAGGTCTCCCTGGACCTTTTGATACACAGTGTCTCTATGCAACCATCACTCATTAGTCACAGGACTGTGTTGCCAAGATCCAGAGTGGACATTAAAATAGATATGTTTCCACATCTACTGTGCGAAATGGCTTCGAGGATTTTATTACCCACCTACATCTTCCAGTGGACTTTAAACCACATTAGATTGCTTACCACCCGGTCCAATCAAGTGTGGCGTAAGCACTGCATCCATAGTGATTATAATGTATGGTTTGGGATAACAACAAGGGAAAGAAATCTGTACACGTTCAACACAGATGCTCAGACTTTTTATCCCTGAATTTTTTTTTTTTATCTAAGAGTGGGTCGCTTCCCAGGCATAGAGCCTGTGGTTCTGGTGGGCTGGCTTCCTGCCCTTGTTAACAGTCTTCCGAACATGTATCCACACACATGCACAATAACTTCTGTATAGAGGAAGAAGAGGTGTGCAGACGCTCATATATGATAATTAGAACGGGACGCATGTGCAGAGACATGAATGCATGGGTGTGAGAGAGAAAGGAAGTAACCAACATTTCATCCTTCCCCCGCATTTTGCAAAACCCGCGTTCCCTTTGGTTAAACAAGAATCTAATAAGGATCTCATGCCCACTCCTGCTTTAATTCGAGGGAAAATTAATTTACAGATTTCGGAGCACTTGGAGGGTTGTAGCGCACGATGTGAGGTGCACCGCTCTTTGCTTTGGTCCCCCTGACTGACGCGTGAAATCCCCCAGACGTTCAATATCACCATCAGGACCAAATTGCTACAATTACAGTTCAAGCAATTTGGAATTCGTACAAATTGAAAATTGAGGTAAAATAAAAGGAAATATAGTATTGAATTATCTTTGTGCTTCGACTTTTGTTCTCGTCTGATCGGAGGCATGGCTCCCTGCTAGGCTCGGGCCTTTCATGTGTGCTGACACCGTAGCACTGGTTCGAAATGACAATGCTATGATGCTTCCTTTTGTTTTCAAATCCTCCTGTGACTTTTGACTATAAAGCCAAATTTTATGTTGCCAGGTGCTCCGTGTGTTTGTTTTAACACCAAATTCTATTCTGAGAGGTGTTCTCAGGTATTGGATGGAATTCTCCATTCAGCCTTCCCGGCCTGAGCAGGAGTTTGGTTCAGATAAGTCTGTGTTGTGTTCATGGCGTCCCTCCTATTTAATTGGAAAAATAGACTCAGGAAGGGGTTTTCCACTCATTAATCAAAGATGCCCTACATTTGTGGGTGAAAGGGTCTCGTGGGAAGCAGCAGAAAGGTACAGACAAGGGTTCAGAGTCTGCCCCACACACTCTGGGGAGGGAAGGGTTTGCAGAGGAAAGACTGCCTTGGATGGGAGGTGGAGGTGTGGATTTCAGAAGTGAGGAATTGTGGGGAACAGAGGAAGTAGAGAATCCAGAATATCAGCTACCTCTGGACCAGTCTCTGACCAGACAAAAAGCATCTTCAAGAGTAAGTGAGCATGTGTGTGTGTAGGGGCAGGGAGGACAGAGAGAGTAGAGAGAGGAATTTCCCTTCAGGAGACCCACCCGGGAATATCTGTGCCCTCACCTCACCATTGCAGCCTTGGAGCAGCCATCCTTCCCGGTGTCCCCACAGCTGATGTTGTGTGTGAACCTCCACCTTCACGGTTACCTTCAACCCCCTCATCTTGTCACCTCCATCCTGACACACCACAGGCAGCTCGAGTCCCATGGTTTTGCACACCACTTTGCCCGTCTGCAGCTTGTGAAGGTAGAGAGACCCTGTGTGGAGGCAGCTTCTTCCTCCAGTCGCCGTGTGTGTCCCGTTCAGACGATCGGCATCTGCCTTGAACAACAGAACCTGAGAAATGTGAAGACAGAATACGGGATCCTTTAAGTCTGTTCTGCCTTTGCTTGTTATTCCCTGAGATGGTATTTTTATTGGTTTTGACCGTGTTCACCCATCTTCAGCTCCTCCCATAGCCACCATCCTCTATGTATTGGACTTTGTCTCTCTCCCATCAAGGCCATTGTGAACGGCCTACTCTATCTTGGATTTGTGGCCTATTCCCCAGGGCTACAGTTACACAGTAAGCCTGACCTCTCTCCCTTCCCCGGCAGCTATAAATGGCCCATAGCATCTTAGCTGAGACAGAACCCATGCTCACCTCCCCTCTTCATGCCGGAATTTGCTCTGACTGGAGCTTGCATGGGCCTTGTGCTGTGCCCACGACTGCATGACTTCATAGTGCACTTGTCCTGCTGCATCTGTGAGACATTATTTCTCTGTGGAAATCCACTGCCTTTGGCTCTTATGACTTTTCTGCTCCCTCTTCCACAGAGGTCCCCGTGTCTTGTGAGGAGTGGCTGTGATGCGTGTGTCCCACTGAGCATCCTGTTGCCTCTTATCTTTTATTCTCGATTCCGTGGCTGGTTGTAGGTCTCTGTTAACACCACTTAGTACGAATGGAAGCCTCTCCAACAAGGACTGAGACGTGAATTTGTCTATTGGTAACACAATAAGTTGTCGGTAGTCAGGTTAGTATTATATCCATTTAGCAGAACAACATTAGCGGTTTCTCCTCTCTCCTCTTGCACCTACGAGCTGCCCGACCCCAGGTTCATAGCCAGACGATGGTGCAACTTTGTGTTTTGTTTCTTGAGGAAAAGATTGTAAACAAAATTCCTGAGCATTGTGGGAAAAAATAAAGTCTAGTAATATAGGATAATAAAGAGATAAACAAACGAATCACCTGTAAAGTCATGATAAAAGGCCCCGTCATCTCTTAGAGTTTGCCATGTATGCCACCGTCTCTGTGTTATGGGGATCATACTGAGCACCTTATCTTGTTTCCCATCTCCAGTCAGATTTATATTACACACATTTCTGCAAGTGTTGAAGTTATTCCGAAAGCAATTTCTGCTGGATATTGTGTGAACATCGATGGATTTACTTTCCCTCACTTACCCCCGCCCCCACCCCATCCCCACCCCAGCCCTCAGGCTCCTGTCTTTCATTCTCATAGAAATGCTACCATGCCACCTCTTGCTGTCCTCTACTGGCCAGTCCTCCTCTGAGACATTGTCCTCTACCCAGCCCTCTTCCCCTTCCTCTTCCCTCCCCCCTCCACCTCCCTCACCATCCTCTTCAGCGAAAGCATTTTTCCATTCTTTACACTATCATTCATGTGGCATTTTCCATGTGATGACTGAGACGAGTGGATTTGCACATGATGTTTATGTGTAACGATGCCCCTGGCACTTTATGGCCTACCTAGGCTAAGGTTGCAACTGCCTGGGTGATCATGGGCGATGGCCATACCGTCTTTGATCAAAAACCTGAGTTTTTAAAGCAAAAGTCACAGCGCTCTCTCTTAGGGTTGACATGGGGATTAAACCAGAGACTACAGGGGACATACCTCCTACCCCCAAACCTACCATCTGAAAGGCTCTAAAATTGTCATGCTTCTGAAGCTCAGGCATGTCACCATACCTGGCAGCTCCAACTGACTTCCTGTGACAGGCTCCAGTCAAAATGGATGCCTGATAAAAACGTCATAAAAATTTCCTCCAGGCAATATGTATAAAGCATACCTGAAACGTATATGGATTCTTGACTCAGACTTTAGCCTTACTCCCGAGATATCATAATCTGTATGCAAATATTCCAGAATCTGGAAGTGAAAACCAAACCCAATTCTAAACAGCTCTAGTCACAGTATTTTGATTATGGGGTGCCTCACCCACAGCTGTAAGCGCTTAGAAGACAACAGACTGTAAGAAAGTTGTCTGTTCACCACAATTTTATTATTCTATTGGCTTAGCTCTAGAGAAAATTCTGGGGGATGAATGGTTGAGAGAGCGTAACGCTCTGACCAGAGTTTGGTTCCAAGGAGCTTTGTTGGATCACTCATTTGCCTGCAACTGCAACTGACACCTCTGTGTTTGTCTGTCTGTCTGTCTGCCCATCTGTCTGCCTGTCTGTCATTTTGTCAGTCTCTCTCTCTCTTTCTCTCTCCCTCTTTCTCTCTCTCTCCCACACACATGCGCGCACACACGTACACACACACACACACACACACACACACACACACACACACACACAGAGCCTTCTTGCAGAGAACACTGCCTGCTCCTTAGAGCACAGGAAATATGAGCTGATGAATGGCTGGAGTTCAATTCTGTTGACATTACCATCACATAGCATTCTGCTCAATGGAAATGCTAATAAAATCGTTCCTCGTAATGAGATTTTGCATCTACTATCGTGTTTATTTATAGACATCATACTCACATGCATTTTGGAATTCTATAAATCAAACCTTATTTTATCTAGGGGATGCTCATATCGACCAAAAAAAGAAAGAGCGATCGCAGAGGCATCTTAATAATTGCCGTATGTTCAGTTAGAGAAGCTCTTTCATCAGACAGAAACGATGTTAGCTAATTGGATGGTTAGGAGGGCTGCAGAAGGCCCTCATAGAAGTCACAATTACGAGAACCCACTGTAGAGGAAGGAAAAACATCTTTGTTAGTCTCCCATAAGCCACATTTTCAACACAGAGACATAAAAATATTCTCTTTCCAAATCTTCTGTGGCCCCACACGAAAGGGCAGATGGATGACTTTTATGCAGCAGACTGGGCCTTTAAAAAGGGAGGAAGAAATACAAGGAATGTTTACTCTTAGCAGAACATCACGGGCTCCAACGCACCAGCTTTGGGACATCCTCCCTGCAGCTGTTTTGATTTAATCCCTCAACTTCCAATAAAACCAGAGTTTTATTTCAAGGGGCAATCCGTAATTAACTTCTCAACTGGCAGTGCTAGTGTCTTTCAATGCCACCAACAGTGTTGAGCCTAACCTAAAACAAAAATTATTATTATTATTATTATTATTATTATTATTATTATTATTATTATTATTAATGCCTATGGAAATCTTTTCTCCATTCCACTGGAGTGTGCACCCAGGAGGACTGTGCAAATGTAGATTAAATGGATTCAGGTTGATGTATACAAAGAGGGGCAGAGTTGGAAGCTCAATTATTCTGTCCTCTTTGGAAGATAGAATCTGGAGGAATAAAGGCATATCTCAATTCCTTTAGACAAACAGACAAATAGTTTGAATGTAGATTAATAGATAGATATTTACATAGATATATAGAGAGATAGATAGAATAAAATAGAAGATAAAGAGATGAACTTAAAGATAGATATAACGATATATGAACAGAAACATGGACACATGGATACCTGATAGGTTAACAAAGAAATAACTTGCTTCTTACATATATTATGTGTGTCTCTTAATCATCCATCTCTACCTATTGATAAGCTATTTCTCTATTATAGATCATTCATATATCTATCATTTATCTACCTTCCTATCAATCATCTAGTTAGCTAGCTTTTTAGTATCTATCCACCCGTTGTCTCCTCGATGCCTAACAGGTCAACATGAAGCCAATTTTTCTTTTCCAATAGCTTTGATACCCTTTGTAAAGAGCAATTAAGAGAAAAGGTAGGAAAAAAGGTCTGATATTTATCTTGGGAACTTATCGGTGCAGAGAAAAGAGAAAGAGAAGTTAAGGAGTGATGGAATCTGAAAGATGGGCAGAGGGTGTCTAATCCAAGTGACTCTGTCCATGGGTCCAGTGACGCTCACAGAGGAATGATACAGTAGAGAGAGGCATCTGTTTCTGTGAGGGCAGGGCTTCACAAGCTTGCTTCTGTCACACCCTCCACTGCACACTTCTCTGGCTTATCTTGATGCTAAGCTTCCTGATCCACCATAGGCATCCAGGTCCGAGATCCCCAGAAGATCAACCTGATGTCACTGTGACCTAGAGGAAGCAGTATGTTCAGGAAGGACACAGGTATAGGAAGTTAAGAACTCCTTGATGATTCCGGAATGAGAAGTGCCCAGATAGTTACTCATAGAAGCTGGGATGGTGGAGACCCTGTCTTTGTTTCTTCCTGGCTGGGGCATTACAGTGATGTTCCTTTTCTGCTCCATGTTCCAAAACCAAGAAAGGAATGTGAATAGAAATCATTTTATTCTCACAATTACTAAGCATGATACCTGACATTAGACCTAGGTGAGCATGGTGTCATACATCTGGAATCCTGATATTTGGGGGACTGAGGAAGAAGAATTCAGAGTTTTAAAGCTGGGATGGTTATATAAAAAGATCCTCTCAATAATGAGAGAGAGAGAGAGAGAGAGAGAGAGAGAGAGAGGCGCATAGAAGCTGTTGGATGGGTGACTGCACCCCATCTTAATGAATTATATCTGCAGTGACTCAGCTTACAAAATGAGATTAAGTTCTAAGGTCTTTGGGGGTAGGGAGTTCAACACAGTTGAATCCACAACGGAGGCAAATCCTCCCTCTTGGAGTTGTAGAAATGACTTGAGGGATGAACAGGAGAATGTCTTCTCGCAGCTCACTCGCCAACATTAGGTTCCAGGCAATCACCTGCCAAAGGATTGGCTTTGGGGGATCGGCTTTGGCTCTGCGTCATCGTAAGGCAGAACTATCTACCTGAAAAGTTAGGACTGATTGTCAAAATCATGGAGGTGGATGGAGAGTTTGGATTGGGCTGTTGAAACATTCTCCTAAAGAAAGTTCATTCCTCATCCATGAGGCCAGACATCAACCTTTGTCTGTCCCCGTGGTTCTACCAGATCTACTTTCTTCTACAAGGAGCCAACATTCCCCACAAGGCACAGGATATTGTCCTTTGCTGTGGTTGAGTTAACTCTGAGAAGCTCAAGGTTCTTCACCATTTTTCAACTTGTTGGCCTGTACTCTCTCCATCACTCCAACACAGTCATGGAAACTCAACTCTTTCTGGGAGAAATGTGATGCCCTCCTCCTAAGGCTAAACCTCTCCATTCTTCAAGACCTGACTAGAAAGACACCTCAGAGACTGGCTCACAAGGTCATTGCTTCCTCTAGGCCCCGCTGTGGCTCTGTCTAGTCTCCTCATTCACATCTTAGTCTAGGATACTCCTCTCACTCTTAGGAGCTCAGCTATGTGTTACCTCATTAAGACTAAGACAACTTCTCTGCCTTCTGTGGTCTAGGGAAGCATCCTAGGTCCTCGACTTTTAGTGCTCTCTGCTTCTCTACACAGCAATCAGCCACACCCCAGCATCTCCATTCTTTATCTGTTGTGCTGATCGAGCTTTGTCAACTTGACAGGAAACTAGACATAACTGGGAAGAGAGAATCTTAATTGAGAAAATGCCTCCGTAAGATCGGGCTGTAGGTCCTTCTATGGCAGTATCATCTTGATTAATGATTGACGTGGGAAGGTTCAGCCTACTGTGGCGGTGGTGCTACTCCTGGGCTAGTGATCCTGAATGGTATAAAAATGCAGGACGAGGAAGCCGGGAGGGGCAGTGTGTCTGTCTCCAAGGCTTCTCTGTATCAGTTCCTGCTTCCAGGATGCTGCCTTGAGTTTCCGTTTTGATGTCCCCCAGTTATTTATAAGGCCAAACAAGTCTTTTGCTCCATTAGTTGCCTTGGATTATGGTACTTATCACAGCAACAGAAGCTTTAAGACACCCATGTTTATGGAGGCCCATGCCACTTCCCAATGCGTGCCTTTTTGTCTCTGCCAAATTTCAGCCATAGGAATGCGTGTGCTATAGCATGTGCAGAGGGACTCCCAAGGACTTTGTGGGAGACAGCAAAACCGGAAACAGAAGAGAGTGACACCAGCAGCAGTGCAAACTCAGGGAAGTTGACCACATACCTTCTACTTTCTGTGGTTCTTACAGGGCTCTAGACAATGACATTTTCGCTGTTGAAAATGAGAAAAAAAAAAGCCAGTTTCCCACTGACCCAGAGGTCTTATATTATACTTAGGTGTCAAATTGGACCTTTTCTGTTACTTCATTGCTCAGACACGAAACCCTGATGTTGTTCAAAATGCATCCTCTGTCAAAACTTGTTGACACTAAAGTTATAATTGTACTGGAATGCATATCTTTAAGAGTGGCTTGGATCCAGAAGCTTCTATAGTCGTGAATCTTTACAACACAGGAGTGAGTCTGTGTTTTCTTCCCCTTGAATTCTACTGCTCTGATAAGTGTTTGTGGAGGTGTCTCTGTTGTTTACCTATTCCCAAGGCTCACAATGTCCGAGACACACGGGACCACTTTCCTTGCCTGCACCATTGGAATCTTGCTCAGTTTTTACAGGTCTGCAGAGCACTGCTGGGAACAAGGCTAGGTTTTAAGAGGCAAGCCTGCAGTACAACTTGGATGTTTTCATCCTGCCAATTTGAACTGCCGGAGACTCACAAGGGTGCGGAAATTAGACACACACAGAAGGTTCCTGAAGTGTGTCCACTGAGTTTATTCAGGCAGCTGTTTTCTGGACTTGGCCCTAGAGCTACACTGAAGCTGCTACAGTGTGTGCAGAGGGCCACAGGAGTGCCAGCAGGAGAGGCTCTATTTCAGTGTTTCCTAACTACCAGGCTCTTGGACATCCCTGTCTCACCTTCCTGAACATGGTGACCTCTGGCTCTCTGCCTCTTCCTGGCTCTGTCTCTTCTGGGAATTTAGCTAGTTTATCAGGCAAGGATGCAGTTTGGCCTGAGAAGAACTGGGCCCAGTTCCTGGCTGCTGGGACTCTGTCTCCAAGGGAAAGAAGTATAACCCAACACATACTGCAGGGGCTGAGGCAGGATGGCTGGAAGTCTCTCCTTTTCTCACCCAGAAGACAGGGAACTCCCTATAAGGAGCCAGGGTGACTGCTCTGCCAGGTTCTCAGGCAGGCAAACATGCTTTCTATTCTCTGAAATCCATGAAGAAAAAAAAAACCAACAACTACTAGTAAAAACAAACAAATAAACAAACAGCCAAGTGTGGTAGTACCCTTGCAGGAGTGTTCCCAGAGCTGGGGAGGCAGAAACAAACCCATCATCCTTTGTGGTTTGGTGACTTGGGGTCTAGCCTACTTGCTGAATTCCAAGTACTGTGAGATCTGTCTCAAAAGGCAAGGGCGATGTCTAAAGAACGACACCTGAGTCAACCTCTGGGCCTATACACGTGCACACAAATATACACATGCATCCACACTCACATACTTGTACACACACACACACACACACACACACACACACACACACACACGTTTGTCTCCAGTCTACGTGAATGGTGTGTGGGTACTGGATTAGTGGCCACCATCTCTCCTCCTTGTGTGCCTTTTGTCTTATTGAGACACTCTGACTATGTAGCCCAGTCTGGCCAAGAACTCATGATCCTGCTGCCTCAGCCTTCTGAGGACTGGGGTTACAGGCCTGGGCCACCAAATCCATACAGCTGTGCTTGCTTTGCCAGGCTGGAAGATAATACCCATTAGCTCACAATTCCTCCTTATTGTTCTTTTATTTCCTTTTCGATGTACACAATTATGGGTTTCGTGGAGACATTTTCAGGTAAGTTTATTATTATTATTTGTTTTGTTTTTTTATGGGCATTTAAATGAGTGCAAAAATAGCAAGAGTGGTAACATTTACATGCTCATATGTTCGAGCAGGGCAGGGACCATTGTTTTGAATCATCTATTCTGCATCTCTAGACAGCAATGACCTAGGGCATCTAAACAAGCTGATCAGTAGCTGCATGGTGAGTGCAGATGGACCACCTTGTCACCTCAGTGGACTGGGACCCTAACTCGTTATACATGAGCATTGAGTAGAAACACGAGTGACAGCAAGTGACCTTAGAGAGGATGCTGACTGCAGAGTGGACCACACACTGAGTGCTTGGGTACTTCTCTGGATAATCCAATAATTTGGTTGATGGAGTACTCTGGGAACTTAGCACTCCCAGGGATGGTGTCCTCACCCAGCAGGTGCTGGCAGTGAAGGTTAGTAAAGCCCTTGCTCACAGGGACCTCAGGAATGAGATAACTTAAAAGCATTGATGGATGAATGGCAGGGAACAAGAAGAGAGGAATGGGACACTGGAAGATGCTGCTGTTCTTTATTCAGTGACGGAACATGACGTTAGATCAAGAGGCATCTGGATAGGGGACATTAACTATCAAGAGATTAGAACAAACCTACTGACAGAAATGTGCTTAGAGGTTTTGAGGTCCAGAGTCCCGTGTCTCTGAGGATGGAGTGGATGGAGAGAGGAGGATATGCAGCCTGAGAGGAAGATACATTGCACAGGGGCCGTCAGCTTTCAGGGTGTCCCTAAGATGGGAGAGGTTGGAAAAACCCAATACAAGGGGTTGAGCCAAATCTGAAGTAGATTTGCACCTCGCTACCTTAGGTACCCTTTAACATGCAGACTCAGCTGTTATGGCAACATGGAGGTTAGTTAGAAAGAGTGCATTGCAAGATACTAGCAGGGACAGTGGCTTCTAGAAAAAGTCCATGAGCAGTGGAGTCAGGTAAGGAGTAGCTGGTTTCTGAATGTTTTGAAGAAAAACATCCACAATGACTTGGGACTTTGAATCAGAGAAAAACACAAGGCCTAGGGCCTTGGGCCACTGGAGGCATTCAGGGAGTGCAGTAGACTTGAGTGTGGGCTAATGTATGGTCTTTGTTTTCTTATAGCTGGCATTTTGTAAAGATGTATTTTTAAAGGGGGCAAAGTGTGGAGCAGAGACTGAAGGAAAGGCCATCAGAGACTGCCCCATCTGTGGATCCATCCCATCAGCACACACCAACCCCAGACACTATCGCTGATGCCAAGAAATGCTTGCTGACAGTAGCCTAATATAGCTGCCTCCTGAGAGGCTCTACCAGAGCCTGACCAATACAGATGTGGATGCTCACAGCCAACCATTGGACTGAGCACAGGGATCCCAGTGGAGGAGTGAGGGAAAGGATTGAAGGAGCTGAAGGGGTTTGCAACCCCATAGGGAAAACAACAATATCAACCAACCAGACCCCTCCCCCAAGAGCTCCCAGGGACTAAACCACTAACCAAAGAGTGCACAGGAATGGAACTATGGCTCCAGTTGCATATGTAGCAGAGGATGGCCTTGTCTGGCATCAGTGGAAGGAGAGGTCCTTGGTCCTGTGAAGGCTCGATGCCCCAGTGTAGGGGAATTCCAGGTCAGTGAGGTCAGAGTGGATGGGTGGATGGATGGATGGGGGAGCATCCTCATAGAACAAGGGGAGAGGAGATGGGATAGTTGGTTTGAGGAGGGGAAACCAGGAAAGGAGATAACATTTGACATGTGAATAAATAAAATATCCGATTAAAAAAGATATATTTATGTCCGTGATTGTGTCTGTGTATGCCACATATGTGCAGGTGCCCACCGAGACCAGAAGATGGCATGGAATCCCCTGAGTTGGAACCACAGGCAGATGCTAGGTGACTGGTGTACATGCTGAGAACTGAACTCAGGTCCAATGCAGGAGCAGACAGCACCCTTCGCTGCTGGGCCATCTCTTCAGCCCCTGTGTTTGTTCCCTAATGGGAAAGTCTAAAATGGGTTTAGAGAACTTGAAATTAGTAAGAGAGAGACCTACCTGCCGTGGAGGATCATGGGTTATGTTGGGAGGCTCACTGCAAGAGTTGAAGGAATAAAGCTAAAAGGTTTCCTCCTCCAGCACAGTGCTGTGTCTATATTCTTGTCCCTTGTGGGTATTTTGCTGTCCGTCTGTGCTGTGTTTTCTGTCTCCCCAGTGCCCCTAATGTGGAGGACGCAGACAGAGGATGGACACTCTTCCTGTATCCTCAGCTGCCCCCTCAGGACTTCTTTCATTGTATGATACAATCTGATCACTCATGGTCCAGACGCATGTGACTGACGGAGCATCTGGAGGGTGCCTCCCTTGCCAAGTCCTCACATAGAACACGTTCTCCCTTCCACATCCTCTGGGCTGCCACACAGGCAGGCACACATGCGCGCACACACGTACGCACACACACACACACACACGTACGCACACATGCGCGCACACACACACACACACACACACACACACACACACACACACACATCCTCTGCCCCGTGCACCCTCTGTGCTGCCTCATACTGTTTTCTTTCCACAAGACATCCTAAAAGGCTGTGTGGGCCGTCGTGAGCCAGGAGCACAAGTCAGGTGATTTGCAATAAGGTGCGTTTATCTTACCTGTCTGGAAGCCAACCAAATTTTAGAGTCTCAGACTTGATCCCTGGTGGAGATGGTCCTGTGGCCTCGGGTTGGTTGCTGCTGATCTCTAACACTCCTTGGCTCGTGGAAGCACCGCCCTGACCTGACTTCATGTCACTATGTCCTGTGACTTCCAAGCACTATGTCATGTTCAAAAGAACACCAAGATCATGTGCACTACCCAATTTCCTAGTAAGTTCACACTCACTAGTCCCTTTTGCCAAAACCGATTCACTTCATGATGTCCCTGTCCTTGCTCAGGGTCAGTGACCTACTCCCGGTGGAAGGACTGAATGAATGAATGAATGAATGAATGAATGAATGAATGAATGAATGCTGGAACCCTGTGTGTCACATGCCTAGCTCATGGTGCTGTCCTCATAGAGTTTGCTTTGAACACAAGAAGACCTTTTTATTGATCCTTCACAGAAGGTCTTCCCTACTACTTTACTTAGGACAGGACTTTGGGTGCAGTGGTCACAGGCTGCCCAAGGTCTCTTCCCAACAATATTTGCACAGTGGAGACAGCAGCAATTCTCAGCTCACACCCTGACCTGGGCTCATGCTCCCAGCTTGGGAACGGTTAGCTTTAACTGAGCCTACTTAAGGCAGCTTCTGCGCAACATATGTGGCAGCTGTGACATTCATTGCCTGATGATCTCATATAAAAAAAGGAGACTTGGAGTGCCTGCTGACCCACTGGGTTTCAATCTGAGAGATACCTCCAAGCAGAAAGAGCCTCCTCAGCTTGCTTAGCTGGCTTGGATCTCAAAAGGCAGGAAGGAGCAAGTTGAGCCCCAGTAGAGCACTCACCTGAAGGGGGCGGGGTTAAAAGTGGGAAGGGGAAAGTCTCTTCTTTTCCAAGCATGAGGCTTTTTTGGCTGGAGGTCAAAATTAAGCACAAACTAAAAGCTGGGCTGGCTATGCAATCCTGAGTTCTGGACTCAGCACAGTCAGGCTTGGTCCTCTATATCTTTGACGTTATATTTTATACTTTAAAGAAAGATCTACACAAAGCTAAGCCATCTGGCTCCTGTTAAAGGAACAGCCTGCTTATAGAAAGGAGAGGAAGAAGATCCTAAGGGAATAAACGGGAGACTGGGGAAACCCAGTGACCTCCTGGCGTCTTTCCTTTTAAACAGGACAGTTTGGACAACGACTGCACATGCTCCCGTGGATGTTGGGAGGATTATAAAGACCATGGCAACGAGATTAAAAGAGCAGGCTCTCTCACATAGGAAAGCATGCCCCTTGACCTCTAAGGAACAGGAAGTGGGGCCAGTGTCCATTGTTCTCATGACCAGGTTCATGGCCAGGTTCATGGCCAGTCCCTTATAGCTGTGTGTGCTTTGGGAGGGATACCCATAGCCCAATTTTCTTCATACATTTCAACTGCCCATCTTGTAACTCTCTGGTCCTTCCGGTACTCCACACATCCCCTAAACCCTATGAGTATATGTAACCGCTACTAAGTTACAGAGGCACAGGCACAAAACCTAAAATACAGAGGAGATCTTAAAGCAATTTCACCCAGTCTTGATACAGACGTGTGCGTCAGTGGGCACGCACCATTGAACAGGTCAAAGGCTGGCAGGACTGGGCGTGCAATGTGTGGGACCAGAACAGACTGGGTCTTGTTTCCAAGGTGCTGAGAATTCCGAAGTTGGGGTCACAGAGGACCAAGCCACAGGAGCAGAGAGATTGTGTAGGTGGCAGCCTATGCAGATAAATGTTGGCTGCTCCGTGTCATGTGCCGGGAACTGCGTGTGGGTTCATTATGATAAGAACGTTCTCCGAGAGGCTGGAGGAAAACATGATCCGAAGCTCAAGAGAATACTGGGATTTCTTCTATAGGAGCAGCTAAGGAGCCGCATTGCTGGGCTTGTGATGATGGGCAGATTAGGAAGGCATCCCCAGCATGGCCAAGGTCCCAGGCTCATTCTTAGGAAACACATTTCTGTCCTTCCCTGCATCAGGATTTGCTCACTGCCCTGTCTCCCTGTAGAGCCTTGGCCAACCCTGGGATGTAGCTGGAGGTTTACAATCATTCTTCTACCCATCAGTGCAGGAGTCAGGACCAGGTCCTTTATTTTATGAGCATTCCCTTGCCACGTATTTGAATGGCACATAGTAGGACTCTGTACTTTGCAGAAGACAAGGAGGGAAATCATGTGAGATGGGAAGAGCAGGGTCAACCATGGAAAATGTAAAGCCGGTTCTCCAGCCGGCAGGCCAGGTTCCTTTCATCACATGACCTCATCACTGAGGGAGCATCTCCAGGATCTCCCTGCATGCCTGGCCTGAGACAGAAGCAGGTGGAGAGCTGGGATGATGTCTGGGAACCTGTCCTGGGTGGACTCTGGAACAAGTGAGCTTTCTTGCTGAGTGCATCCCATGACTAGGAGCTCGGGGCTGGCTGTACCTCTCGGCAGAGTCTAGGGAGCAGTGTACACAGGCAGGAGGAAGAGGACACAGAGAGCTGATGGTCACTGGCTCAGGCAAGTAGGCCATAGAAACTGGAGAAGAATGGTTGGGTCATTCTGGAGTTCTGGAGACTTCTGCGGCTAGCATTTGCTATCTGGATCCCACCCTTGTCTGAAGCCTACTCACTGAAACCGATGGAGGTAACAGAGACCCAGGGGAGCCGGGGAGTCTTGTTCACAGTTGGCAGATAAAGGAGCTGAGTGTAAGGGGTTTGTCAAGAGCACATGTCTAGGGTCAGATGTGAGACTATGCCCTGACCCTTGACCCCTAGATCCAGGGCTCGCTGATCCTGAACTTGCACAGAGCTGTCAGAATGTCTGAGCAGCTGGAATGTAAGGGTTCCAAAGCCAGTGCTGCTCAAGCCTCACATTAACTTTCCCTCGCCCTACCCACAGAGTAAAGCAGGCAAAGGAAAATCAAATTAAAATTTGCAGCGTGGTTACATTATCGGAATAATTTGACTGCCCTTCAGCTGTTCTCCTAGGCTTCTGATCTTGTCTCATGACCAGTTTAATTGCGGTGGGCGCAGATTTAAAGTCGTAGTACCTGCTTGATGTATAGACGGCCACAGATTTCACAGGCCAGGCGACAGTGTTCTGCAGAGAGGTTGGCTCAAGGTTTCCTAGACTTTCCATCCTGAAAATACCTCTCCAGAGGAGATGTGACCATTCAGAACCAAGGATAGGGGAGAAAGGACACATCATCCCAGATTACTGTTGGACTAACATTAGTGGCTGTTCATTATTTCCAGAGTGTGTCCTATCCAGTGTTTCTCAGCCACCCTGGATGGCAGCCCTGGGACCCAAGGAAAGATTCAATGCATCAGAGTTGCATATGAGTCTGTGCAATGGAATGGACAAACACCCTGTAGAAATAAATGTGATGCAGTCTTAGGGCAGATACATGGAGAGCTCATGCCAATGCTACAAGACACCATGTGGCTGGCGTGCCAGTAGAACCGGGACTGAGTGGGGCCACAGGGCTTCTTTCTTCCCTGAAGTTCTCACTCTGGCATGTAACTCTGTACAGGTATGCCCTGAGATGGTTTGAACACTTCGTATTGACAGATCTGAAGCTACAGAGTTCTAGCATGGGAGAGGAAGATTCTCTTCAACTTCCTTCAGGTGGCTTCAAGGAGAAAGCTTATGGCTGGAGCCTGCACGTATCTTACCTCTAACATCTCTCTGACATTCTTGTCCTTCCTCGGAAAGGAGAGGTGGCAAGCAGAGGCTCAACTCTTGGCCGGCAATGGCCTTTATCTAAGTTTCCTGGTCTCTCTCTTGTCGTTATCTTTATGTCTGTCGCACTCCTCTCTGGTGGCATGTGAAATTGGAGATCCTTTGCTTCTTTTTTTTTTTTCGGAGCTGGGGACCGAACCCAGGGCCTTGCGCTTCCTAGGCAAGCGCTCTACCACTGAGCTAAATCCCCAACCCCTGGAGATCCTTTGAAGGTGTAATATAGACACAAAAATAGGAGAGGAAAAAGGCTGGCTGTGGGGAGAGTGGGTAGAAGATGAGAGAGAACAGGTGGGACATGACAATATGATTAAAGTATTCTCTTCGTAAGTATAGAAAATTGTGAAAGAACAAAGAAGAAAAATAAAACACAAAACTCATAAAAATGATCAACTCAAAGTGCAATATATAGAAATATATATAAGTGTACATGAAAGCAATCATATCAAAAAGAAACATAATAACATGAGTGACAGATTAGTATAGCAAAGCTCGTGAAAGTTCAGAAGTCCCTGCCTTCGAACAAATACTCCCTCCCCTAAGATGCTGCCATCTTGGATACAGATAAATAAATGGTGGATCTTCTACGGACAGGAAGAGAGCCTAGACAATGCATAGAGATTAGCTCATGGCATTCGTCAGATTCTCTGCACAGTGATTAGTCTTCATTGTCAACCCGACACACCTAGAGGCTCCCAGATGTGCCTGTAAGGGTGTTTGCAGAAACGTGTAAACCCAATTGAGGGCCTGCATTTGCCCATCCTGTTTCTTGACTGTGGACATGATATAGCCTGCTGTTCTATTCTGTTACTATGACTTCCCAATACTGATGGACTCTGCCTTTGAACTATGAGCCAAGATAAGTTCCCCCTGCCCCCCAGGCCTCCTTCTAGAAGTTGCTTCTGCGAGGCATTTTAGCACAGCAATGAAAACATCAACTAATGCATTGAGTTAATGGTCTTCAGAAGCACTTCCTCCCTGACAATAGTGAGGTTGTTTCCCACCAGAATTGACTCTCTTACCTTCTAAGTGTGCACAGTTATTCATTTGCATCTTTCTGAGGGTCACTGAGTTGTTTTGAGCTCTTCAATTTACTGGTCCCTGGCAGTTCTCTGGAGAGAAACCCCATTCCTGGCACCTGTGCTTTCCTGAGTCGATTCTGTTCCAACAAAGAGCTTGTCCTCCAGGGAGCCTTAGGGGAACACTGGCTTCCCACAGATGTTGGAATCAAGGCTGTTTTTTTTTTTTTAACCTGCATGGGGTAAGTAGAAATCACCAAGGTAATTGCTTTAAGTGATTAACATAAGTCTAGAATTCTTTGGCCCAAGTTATGGTTTGAGGTCTTCTCCAGACAGCTCCAAGAGTGTTAAGAACTTCTTGCTCTCTAAGGGTCACTGGACTCTCACACACAGACCTGCTCTGGGAAGCATTCTCTTACTAGCATACTAACCCTGTCCATGGCACTATAGAGTCAACACAGGACTAAAGGAGACTCACTGAAGGAGGAGAAGCCTCACAAAACAAAGGGATTTCACGTCCAGAGACCCAGAGGCATGAAGTGGTTTGGCTCCTTGATGGAAGGATAATGGGCTCAAAGTGATGGACCAAAGTGCAGAACACAGAGAAGATGCTGAGGAGCTGGGAATAGAGAGGAGTTCCTCCTCACAAGATCTAAGAAATTCAACTAAGGGTCATTAGTGAAGTGGGGAGGAGGGAATCTGTCCTGAGAGTGACGGAAACGTTGTGTAATGGAGGCAGGCTTATCTTAGCAGTGTGGAATAGGAGGGTAGTGGGTTGGTGGAGGTGAACCCAGAAATGCCTTGTGTACCTCCAGTCTTGGGAAGAGATGATGGGCAGGAAGGGGGCAGAGAGATGTTGAAGGAGGGGCATCCTTTAAACATCTGTTCATACCCAAACCACTCAAATATTCATGGAGTCATCCTCCAGCATAGAGCCTCCATTGAATAGATTACTCTGAACGATTAAAATGTGAAGTTTTCAGCCCATCGCAATAGAGTTTATTTATAATTAGAGCCACAGTTCGCATGCACTTTAAATGCAAAGAAGGGTTTTAACTGTCAAGTTATTACATTACTCAAGAGTTTAATTAATAACACACTAATCGGAGAAGCCCGCATCAAGAGTCACACCATATTGTTCATATTACATTTGGAAACGTTTGAAGTGATTTAGTCGCTTGAAAAATGAACCTCAAAATGCAGCCTCTCCTCTCACAGATATGGGAGACCCTTCATCTTGTGTACTCTAGTACTTTTGAGGATAGAGAGGGGTCTGCCTTGGGAGTGATGATGAAAGGACCCATGCCCTTAGATTAAAGATGTGCTTATGTCTTAAAATGAGCCCAAGGGTGGGGGAAAGGTTTCCAATCAGTGGAGCCTGCTTTGAAAGATGGCTATCCAAAGGTACACAAAATAATAAATAAAAAGGCCATAGAATCACATGAAAATGGGATTCAAGACTTGATGCTTGATGTGTCCTCTAAGCCTACTTCCCAAATGTGAACGGTGAGGTTCATGATTCATATGTGTACATGTGGCTTCTAGAGGAAAACCTCAAAGGTTGTTCTTTGGTGGCTGCCTTCCTTGTTTTTGAGAAGAGTTTCTTACTGGCCTGGAGTTGGTCAAGTGGGATAGGTTGGTGTCGAGAGATATCCAGGGACCTGCTTGTCTCTGCATTGCCAGCCCTAGAATTACAACATGTGTTACCATACCCAGGTCTATTTTAAAACAGGTTCTGGTGTTCAGACCTGGGTCCCCACACTTTCAGGACTTTCCTACTATTCAAAGGACTGTTTGTTCCTGGCTGAAAAACATCGCCTTCTACCCTTTAAAAGCCTAAAGAATGTGCTTAATTAACCCTTTTCCAGGTTTCTTGCTCCCAAGACAAGCTTCTTACAGAGAGATCTATGATGTTGTCCATTTTTCCTTATGACCATGGCACTCCTAAATCACGACTCACTAGACTTAACTAGGGGCATACCGCATGCCCTAGTGATAACCCCTTAACTGTGGCACAGATCTGCAGACGTCCCCTGCACAGATCCACTAACCATCATTTAGTCAAACCTAGAGTCACTGACTTTATGCTGTGGTCTCCGAGCAGCTGATTAGTCACCTAATTGAGTCTCTGCCATGGGCTCAGGCATCAGAAGCTGTGTTATAAGCTGAGCTGGTTATGCCACCCAGGGCAGACACGCAACATAAAAGGGTTTAAATCCTGGGATAAGATAATGCAAGCAGACATCAGCCCACATTCACATGTACATCGATAGTTCTACATCTGTAGATTCAATCAGATATAAAATGATATGCAATAAAATTTGGTGTAGGCTATATGTATAGATTTAAGTATTTTTTATTCCCTGAATTTGGTATTATAATCATTCCCATTGTGTTCCATAGTGTAATGAGAATCTGTTGTCTACAAATGCTGTACCAGTCTGTGTCAGAGAACTGAACTCCCTCAGGATATCATGAGTCCAAAGACTGACAGTTACTCGGGGATATCTCTGTCATTAGTGGTATGCAGATGCCCTCTAAGGCCAGCTAGAAGGTATTTTCTGCTTTACTGACCACATCGTGTTTGCCACAGCCAGACAGCTCTGTGTGGAAACATACACGTGGGCACAGCTGTGCTCCCAGAAGACTTCTTGCAATTGAAGTTTTGAATTCTGTTTAATTCTCCTGTGCACTTTGGGTGAGGTATCAGCGTTGTAAAGACAAGAGAACTGGCCTTAGGTCATGGACTATGCAAGCAGGCAGTGGGCCAGATCTGGTGGGTAAAGTTTGCTTAAATTCCTATGACCCGAGGTGCGTTCTTCTACCTACACAGTGGGCAAGACCTCTGCAAAGAGGCTCTACAGTTGATCTGGAGGCCCAAGGCAGCCAGAGTGGAAAGCTGGCTTGATACTGGACATGTATTCAAAAGTGGGCAGACCACACTGTCAGTGGATTTAAATGCTGTGCCGTGTCATGTGGAGTCTGTCCAGTTAAAGCACAAGAGCTGTTGGCAAAGGCCATTGACAGGACCAAGTTAGCTGTAGAGTGATGGCTCTGGTGACCAATGTGCAGTCCATAGAGAAGAATCTGGAAGGAGAGAAGCCAGCTCTTACCACACAAGTCAGAGAAATGAACTTTCCAAGGAGACTTCTTAGCTTATAACTAGGCAAATTGGAGCAGATTTTCCAGTTAAAGAGGAACCTAGAGAAAATAAACATTATGGGTCTCTAATGATGGCAGGGGATCTGAATTTCCTCCTACAAGACATCAAATGTCGAGGTGTCAGGTTCAATGGGTGGCAAGAGGAGTCTGCTATGTGACCAGTGGGTCCCCACTCAGAAAAGGTAGGGGATGCAGACATCTTTAGCCTTATACATCTTATCTACAAGGAACTCAAAGCGAAGTCCTCTGTAACCTTGTACCCCTGAGCCTTTACATGTCACTGTCAACAGCACCATGCAGATATATGTCTGTGGAAAGAACAACCCATTGATATGTTTGATGCTTTCTTCCTTACCATACAGTCTATTGACTGTATGCCTTTGGGGCTTTCCTCCTCCTCCTCCTCCTCCTCCTCCTCCTCCTCCTCCTCCTCCTCCTCCTCCTCCTCCTCCTCCTCTTCCTCCTCCTCCTCCTCCTCTTCTTCTTCTTCTTCTTCTTCTTCTTCTTCTTCTTCTTCTTCTTCTTCTTCTTCTTCTTCTTCTTCTCCTTCTCCTTCTCCTTCTCCTTCTCCTCCTCCTCCTCCTCCTCCTCCTTCTGCTTCTGCTTCTGCTTCTGCTTCTGCTTCTGCTTCTGCTTCCGCTTCTTCATAAAACTTCTATTTTATAAAATGTAGATCATCACAGTCAGTTCTGCGGCTGAAGATTGATCAAGTCCAAAGAAGCTCTCTTTACTGATTGTTCTTCCCCAGGTCACAGGGTCTTGGTGCAGATACTCAGGGTCTAGATGCCTGAGTGACAAGATACCTTTTCCTAGAACTGGAGCCTAGGGTATGCTCTGCCCAGTCCCATTCATAGACTTGAAGACTTTCTCCATCCACTTGGCAGTGGGGCTTCTCAGTTCTCTAATATACAACAGCGTGTGATGGGTCTAGTCTTTCATTGGCAGCTGCTTTGTCTGGGCAGAGTCAGCATCCACTGCCTTCCTTGAGAAGACAGAGGAAATGATAGATGTTACACCATCTCCATCTCCTGAGATGCACACGGCTGCATGGTGGAACCCTCATGACTTAGAACTGTGTTTATCTGTTTAAGAATCTCAAACTCTGTAAGTAGGGCACTGGGTCTCTTTCTTTGATGCAAGTGGGGAGCTCACAGTACACTGCCTGGGACAACAGAGCTGTCAGATGACAAAGTCTCCAAATGAGCAGGAGGTGGTTGAATTGTCATATACTGTCAGTGCCCCATGGAGGTGGTTCAATTATCATATACTGTCAGTGCCCCATGGAGGAGCCACACAAGAAAACTATCCCAGGATTCCCCAGCCTTTATAAATTCTCAACATGTTTTCACTGAGTTTTACAATATGTGCCCCGGATGTCAAGATGTATATTAGGAACTGTAAACAGTAATAAATGAGGACACTCCGATAGCCGTGGAAAATCGATGATAAAACAGGAAAACAATATCTCATTACTGACTTGAGTGAAATAGAAATCAGGGCACATTTCCAAGATTAGGAATTAGATTAGAAATTTGACAACATGATAACTTTTAACAGAAATGGGACTCGGCAACAATGCAGAGTGTAAGAGGCATGACGGTAATCAACACAATGTAATATGGCATTTTGCAGTGTCACCGACGCGACATAAACCATTTCATCTGTGGGAAGCTCACCTAGAGCCCAGAATCAGAAAATGGGCTTTATTGTCTATTTTAAGCATTACCTGATAGTGTCCTTTTCAAATTTTGTAAATATAAAAGATGCCTCCTTCTCTGATCTGTGGGTTTCTGAGCCACATGGATACAGTTCATAAATTCCACAAGATTTACAAATTCCTGCAGTCTTACTCTGGGGCTTCAGCAGGGAGAGCTGCAAAGCAGGAGCAGAAGGGACAGCAAGGTGGGGGCCTGGCCTCCTGTCAGTGTTAGTAAAATATATAGGAATATGGAGGCCATATTTTAGATAGGCCAACCCTCTCACTGTGGGCAACAGCATTTACTGATATGACCTGTAAGGTTTACTCATCCTGCGTCAGGGTTCGTTTTGCAATAACTTGTTTTTAAATCTGCTTCAAAATGCAGTGTGCACATTTTTAAATCCTTTTCCACTGTGAGGTTCTGAATGGAGAACAAACCAGATAAAAGTCTCATGGGTGACATTTAAAATTTGTTCCCTATGATGTGAATCCAATAAGATTCTTAGCAGCAACGATAAAGATAGCCTAATGGTTTCTGATTTCAGGTGTCAGCTTGATGTCATCCGCAGGGGGTATTTTAGCCAGAGTGTACAAAAAAAAAAGGCAGTTCATAAGAATTAGGACTGAGGACTGGAAGATGGGTCAACACTGAGCTCCCTGTCAGTGTCTCAGAAGGAGTGACTAAGATTCGGACAATCAGACACGATCTGAAAGCCAGGTTGTAAGTACCGGACTGTGGCACCCCTGTGTCCAAAGCTGACTTTCGACAAACGATTCAATGCCCTTCAATGTAAGGTAAGCCATGTCCTACAAACCTGTCGCAGAGTGGGAAAAGTGTGACCTTCGCTGAACATCCTGACTTAACAGCCTAATGTGCCAGAGGGTGAGAGTTATGTCTTCAGGTGATCAGGAGCCATGGTCACGGCCAAAGTCAGGAGATCCCACTGGGCTGCTGCATAGCACTGGGTTGGGGAAAAATGGAAGTCAAGGTGCGGAGTGTAGAGTCTTCTGAAAACATGTTGCTTTCACACTACTGTGGCGATAAAGTCATCTGGGGTCCAAAGGGAAGGCCTTGGGAAGGAGCAGAGGATGCTATGAATAGATTCAGATCAGCAGAGGTACCTGAAGAGGTAAACCAGGTCCAGCCTAGGCGAGTTTCATGCATATATGTCACCCTTGTCATTGGAAGCCAGCATCAGTCTCAGAGGCGACACATCTCTGTGACAGAAAGCAGACCCTGATGGACTCTTGGGTCCAGAGGCACCACCAGAACTCCCAACGTATAGTCACTAATGACTGCTGGCCCTTGGGCATGTCAGGCACCCAAAGTGGAGAACAGGCTGGCTATGCACAAGGAGTCCACACAGCCTCACCTGGTGTCTCTCTTTCTTTAAGAACGTAGCCTACTCCTCCAAACTCCAGCCTCCTGAACAGAAAAGGAGTCATCTATCAATCACAGGGAGGGGTCAACCCTCATTTTCTTATCTATCCTCCTACACTTTCCTGAATGTTCTGCTGGTGACCCCCTCAGAGCAAGTTTGGCCCTTTCCTTGGGATTCCTGTCTGACTTTGGAACACGTAAATCCAGCAGTGGGGTGAGGGACAGCAGAGGGCCGGAGCAAGAAGTCTCAGCTCCAGCTTCCCTGGGTGAGTAAGTAGGCCTCCCTGCTTTTTTCTATGTGGACAATATGGAGAGATCTCTAGGTTGAGTCCACCACTACCTCCAGTCTGCCAGGAGGCAATATGAAGTTAGGATGACAGAAAGATAGGCCTGGGAACTGGCAGAATTGTATGCCTTGGCAAAGGGAAAGTTGTCACAACTCTGCAGTTCACCAGCCACCAGGATCATTGTCACTTGGAGTCAAAGAAGGTTGGAGCACTCTCAACCTCTTAAAAGAGCGTCTGCATTTTATAGTATCCCCAGGATGCTCACGCATTACCTTTAGAGAAACATTTGTCTAAAGAACAAAATGTATCCCTTGATAGAGGGGCATGCGTCAGTTCAACCTGCGGGTGAGAAGCAAAAGTCCAGGTTGCCTCCTGGAATGTGCGATGGAGAGAAAGCAGTGTGGATACAGGCTAGAAGGATACTGGGGCTCCATCCTCCCCTCTTACAGTAGGCTGCTGAGGCTAAAATAGAATGTGAGGAGTCGTCGTGAACCAACTTGAGTGTTCCTCTCATCCCCCTCACTCACTGGTCCTCCCGGGTCAAGTATGTGTACTGCGAATAGTATGTCCCAGGGTCATTTCAGGGCACCTCTCCAAACTGGGGATAGGATATCCCAGGGTCATTCTGAACACCTCTCCAAACACTACATCATGTTCTTGTTTGCAAAGAAGAGGTAGGGTTGCTTGGTCATCGGAAGAAACCTATTCTTAAAAAAAAAAAAAAAAAAAAAAAGAATCCACTAGCTTTATAATTTGGAAAGCAATGAAGTCATCAGTTTTTCTTAAGCTTCAGTGAAGTACGCACTCTGTTGTTACACTCAGACCCTAGCAACAGGGACACTTTTCATTGGGCCCACACTTGTGTGTGGGCATCTGTGAGCTCCCCTGGCTTTTTGCTATCATTCCATCAGCACCTCTCCAAGTCTGATTGATATTCATGCAGAAATTCTGTTTGCAAAGTCCTTTTACCCATATGGCTTCATTTTGTCCAATTAAGTATTAATATGAAAAGCGCTCGTACAGAGGGGCAGATAGAGCAAAGACGGCAGTCACAGTGTAGATAGCGTCTCGCTTGTGGAGAGCGGTGAGCCTTATACGGTGGGTTTGTTCAGTCAAAGACCACATAACGTTTCCATATTGATGGATGGGTCTAAGTATCTAGAACCTGTTCAGTGTAATCCAGAGTTTAAATAAAAGACTCATTCCTAGCCTGGCCATTACACAACAAAAGAAAAACATTGTAAATTCTCTGTTCCATTTAGTGGAGGAGTGGGAGGTGGACATTCGGGATCCAGTGAGGGTATTAGCTGCCAGGGAAGAAGGAACCTTGGGAAAGCACATCTCTCAAATGCGCTTTTTGTACACAGAACCCAAAGGTTCGGATTTGAGGTTTGTGAAAGTGACTTTGAGGATTGCCTGTTAGCATCCATATCTGGAACATCCAACAATCGCCATGTACCATAGTCACAAGGTACAGGAGATGTGTCCCCTCTGACCTTCTTACATATTACCTGCACCTGTGGTGAGACCTTGGTTACAGGGTTTTGACAGTGACAGGACCAGATCATCATGCTCTGGCTTCAGCAGGGTTTAATTAATGTGTTGGTTGCTGAATTTACAAGGAATAAACCATCAAGAGTGAGTCTCTGAAGGACATTCCTTGCCCCAGCCCTTTCCTGGCTGTCTGTGGATACATGGAACAGTTTTCCTCTGTTCTGTCCAGCCATCTTTATGCTTCTCTCTTACCCCAGACCTGAGAGCCCGGGGGGCCAACTGGTTTCAGTCAGGGGCAGAGACCTCTGAAGACATGAGCTAAAATCAATCTTTCCTCCTTTGAGTTGTTTTTCCCCCCTGGGGGCATTTGCAAAGCCTTCACAGAATCTGTGACACAATACAACTATCAGCCTGCCAAAATGGCTATATTTAACCCAAAATTAATGCTGGCGAGATTATGAAACAACTACACACCACAACTACTTCGGTAGCCGTGAGGAGTAGCAATTTTACTGGAAACACTGTGGAGAACAGGCTCTATAAATGTTCAGTGTTCTCTGTCCCTTGTTTGAGAGAACCCCCTCCCATGAATTCATCCAGTTGGAAATACCAAACACATAGCGTGGTGATTAGAATGAGAAGTGTCTCCCTTGGGCTTTCATATTCAAGCCTTTGGTTCTCTGTTACAGGCACTTCTTGGATTGGTCATGGAAATGTTGGGAGGTGGAGCCTTGCTGGAGGAAGTATATCGCTGGGCAAGCATGGGCTTGGAGAGTTTAGAGCCTGGCCCTACTCCCATTTTGCTCTCTGCCTCCGTGTTTGACTGGAATCTGATCTCCCAGCTTCCTGACCTGGCTGTTGTCTGCCATACCTCCCACCTTCTGCATCTTCTTTGCATTGTCTGATAGCTGGTGGTGTCAGACATGTTCTCCCGTGTTCTAATTGACCTTTTGTCTTTATTCCTCTGGGAGATAATTGTAGTTTCTATTATTCTCCCTTTTTTTTCTGTTACCAGCTTCATACGTATTTCCCATGTTAGGGATACGTCAGTATATGTGGAGGACTGTGTGTGGAATTCACTGTTTTTACCGACTACCCAATAGGAAAGCTTACAGGAAAGAAGGGTTTATTAAGGCTTTCAGGTTCAGAGGGATCAGTCCCACACGGTAGCAATGGTGTGGTAGACACAGACATTCACGGTGTGGTAGTTACCCTCCTGGCCTTCTCGGACTTCTGGGACCTTTATTCTACAGATGTGGTATCATAAATCTTCAGAGACCTTGCCCACCATTCTACCACCATTAATCTTTCTGGAAGATTCCTCACTGACATCACTTGGAAGTTTATCAGTCTCTGTGGTGACTCTAAATCGTGAAGCTTACAAACATTAGACCTTTTATACACATACACATCTACATTTTATTATGAGGCATATATATAATGTGTATATAAAATTCATTCATGCGCTTAGATTTTTGTAAGAAACGGTCTCACCATGTAGCCCTGCCTGTCCTAGAACTCACTATGGAGTCTATGCTGGCCTTGAATTCATAGAGATCTTCCTGCTCTGCTTCTCAACTGCTGGGATTATAGATTTGTTACTATGCCTAGTAGCTTTATTAAAAAGCATATTCTGCATCTCTGGCATATGTGAAATACATATGTAATGCTATATATAATTTGTACAGTTAATTGGTAACATATTTCAGAAAGGTTTAATTATGGTTAAAAACATAATGAAACTTACCATATTAACTATTTTTAATAATACAGTCCAGCCATGTTAAGTGTTAACCTGTTTTTAATTCCCTAGAGAATTTTTCTTCTGCTCCAAACATTTTCTTATTTTCAGTGGAGGCAATGTCCTCTTTTATCTCTGCTTACATAACTACCTTCTGGTCCCTGCATTCTCTCCTGTTCCAGTCTGGCTTAGAACATCCTCTCCATGCCTTTCTCAGATACTCATAATTCTTTGCTGCCCTTCACAAGACAGTGTGGTGCCAAAGCCTGTGGAGACTGTGTTGGACTGGGTTTGTCAGATAGAAAGAGATGACTGTGCTTGAGGCCTTCGATCACTCTCTGGAACCCGTCTTCCTGTCTTGCCTCCTGTGCTATGGCCAAGGAGTGAACTAAGGCAGAGTGGTGTGAAGACCTCACCCTGTGGCCAGTAGACTCTCACTGAATCTTTCTGGATTTGCTGAGGAATACTCCATAATGAATGTTTCTGCTCAAATTTGCCAGGAACTGAAGCCCTGGTTTCTAGTGGCTGGCCAAAAGAGAAAAGAGACACAGGGTGGTGATGGGTGAACCTGCCTTTCCCCCTGTCTTCTGGATTCCATCTGAACTTACTGCCAATCTGCAGAGGTCCATAGGGAAGTGCTGTCAGCCCCGCCTCTAGAGTCCATGCACACAGCCCAGAGCTCCTTGCAGCCTATTCTAGATGCAGACCCTTGACTTAGACCAGAGACCTGCGGCTCTTCCGTCTATTTTGAAAGGACCTTGGCTGACTCCCCTTGCTTGTGGTTCTGGCCTCTGTGCCTGTCTGCCTCACCACCCTGTTGGTTTTAATGGCAACACTGGGGGAGTCTCAAAAAACCAGTGCCCACTTTTCTCTCTGTGTCGCCATAGATGTGCATGGGATATTGAACACCTTCCAAATCATGGGCAGGGTGTCTTCCACTTCCTGGCACTGTCTGGCAAACATTTCCTAAGCTAAGTCTAGCTATACTCTGCTTGGAGAGACTAGGCCTGTGGTGCACTGTCTAGATAAAGACTGATAAAGAATTTGTTTCTAGAAAGTGAACCTCCGTCTGCTGAAATATGGATGTTGCAGGACAGGGTCACCAACCCTGCTGGGGATGACCTCCTGCTCTGACACTGTCCTGATTCTGGTTCTCTTATCATCTAACTTGGCCCTGTCATAGGTCATAGGCAGGCATCGAGCCACTCAGTTCTGCTTGAACTGACCCTCTGATTCTGCTCATATAATGGCTGCCATTGCATCCTCGAGAGACAAATTGTTCCTGCTCTCCTGAATAATGGTCTTTCCTACTGCTTCAAAAGAATTATCTCCCAGAGAGCAGGAGGCAGGCTGTGTACTGACAGATAAGGAGACTGATATATTCAAAAAATGAATGGCATCTGCTTTTGAAATCATGGATGGTCTCAGACCTCTGAGCTCTCATCAAACACACAGGGCATTCAATGTGCATGCTGTGCACAGTCACGGCCACGGCCGTGGCCACAGCCACAGCAGAGAGCAAATGCTGAGACAGTGCAGCTGCCTTCCCCCTTATCAGCGACGTGGACTGAGATGAGCCTGGTGGACCCCTTCCTGGTCTAGCACGGGGCTCCATTCACCAAAGTGTAGACGTGAGATGTCATAGCTTAAGAAAGAGCATGGAAAGCCGAGCTTCCCTCTGGTCCTGAGCCAAGTGGCAAAGCTATAATCAAACCCAAGTAACCATGATTCCAAACAGGGCTCTTTTGACATTTCCAAGTGCTTGCTGCTAACTTTGACCAACCAGGCATGCTCAGAAGAGAGGGAGTTCCCAGCGCATCTACTGGAGGAGACCACTGGTTTCAGAGCCACCTTCCTCTACTTGGTGCAGCTTGGTCCTGAGGACGGAGCCCACGCAGACCACACTTTCCTCTTTGCAGCTGACACCAGGTTTGCTTCTCAATGACTTCTGCAGCTCCAGAGAGACTGTGGACCTCTACAGCCCTGGCTCCTCATCTGCATCCTCTGATGCTCAGAGATAGGACTAGGGGAGCATCCGCCCGCCTTTTAACCATGCCTGCCTGCCTGACTCTGTGTGGGTTTTTTTTTTTTCTTTTCTCTCTCCTCTTTCAGGGTTAGAGAAATTGGCAGCTTGCCCTCAGGTTGTTTCGAGTAGGTTCCTTTGAGCGCTAAAAAGGAAAGAGTTGAGAATAAAGAACAGAAGCTCACTGGGCTGCATGTTTCTAAGACAATAGGAAAAGTTGTTCAGACAATTCACAAGGAGACTGACAATAAGACTGGAGTGATATTTTCTCCTCCTGTTGCTGCAGTGACAAGGGCCCACAGGCTGCGCTGGGGTCATGGACTCTTTCCACAGGTCCCAGTCAAAGGGTTCTGGTATGTTCATCTGGTTCTTAGGGAGAATCTTCTCTTGTTACAGTGCCAATTTTACATCTCAGGCCATCTCTCGGGGTCTTGAAAAGATTTGGAAGGGGAAGGCAGATGGGTGGTTCTCAACTATTTTTACCCAAGGCAACCAACCTGATGACGATGTGTATTATCCCAAGCAAGATGCCTCCCCAGCTTTCAGGGGAGCGGAGAGAGACTCAGGGAGAGACTACTTCACCATGGGATGTGGGACAAAGGGCTCAGAACTGAGGAAAAGAAGCTACGTGTCATCTTCATGGTACAAAACAGGGAGAAGGACCAGATTCACTTCATTCCTGGGTTTCAAACTCTACTGAGGGGTCTGGTGGAGGGGAAGTGAAGGCAGAAATCATTCTGAAGATTCAGGGGGAGCTGAGTACTTTCAGAGGGGCTAGAGATCACCAAGCTGCTCACAGCCTGCAGCGACTTACAGGAGAGAACACAGTCAAGCCTGGGCAGGAGGAGAGGGGCTCGGAGAACTGGAACATGCATCACTCATTTATCTGAACCCTCTCCTCACCTCAAGGCCTAGAAGACATCACAGAAGGGAAAGGGGAGAATTTAAGAGCAGGAGGACAGAGAAGAGTGTAGCGCCATTGTTTGGATAAAGGGTAGTCTTTGCATCATGAGCGCACAGTAGCTACAGACCCCTGCACAGGTTGGGTCCTCCAAGTTGGCATAGTATAGGAGCCCCGCCCCTTCCTGAGAAGCTGATGGCTAGTGATTGGTGTTGAAAGTGGGGCCCTCTTTTCTCTAACGGTGTAGCCACGAGGGAGGGGTTGAGAGGGAAAGGGCAGGGGCCTTGAGAGAGTGATGGGACAAATACAACATATTGTCTGCCTATAGAAAACAGTCAAAAACAAAGCAAAAAGCAGAAGGGACAAGCGGGTGGCATCTTCGGAGGTCGCCCGTGTCCTGGGAAGCAGAGTAAGGGATTTAACTGTAAATGCTTATGGTGAGTGAAATCTAAACATCTCCATAAGCTTTTGGAAATAAAGTTTTGCTGACTTAGTCACATGCGTGCGTGTGCGTGTGGGTGCGTACACATACACACACACACACACACACACACACACACACACACACACACGTCCACCTGTTGTCTCACAAGGAAAGTCAAACCGGTGAGCTATATGCCTGTAACAGAGGTGCACGGCCCGCCCCAGAGACAGACGGTTCCTAGTTCCTGAGGTCCAGCATGGGATCTCAGCCTCTCCCTGCATTGGATTTCCCCCTTAAAACCTGAAGTGAGCATACTGGCAATAGTGAGTCTGAGGACTTGTGAAATATCTCAGTCGAGCCTTTGGAAAATAAAAGATACCAAACTGAGCATGGCTGAACATGCCCTGGTGCCCGGAAGACAGGAGGATTGTAAATTCAATGCAAGCCTGAATTACCTAGAGAGATCCTGTTTCCAAAACCAACCAACCAAACAAACAAACCAGGCAAAATGAAAGAAATGAAGAGACAGATGTTTCAATGTTAGTGCTGTAGGAAGTGTTAAAATTGACACTGAAGAACATTACAGGATACTCGGGAACATAGAGGGGACAGCCATTTTCTCACACACTGACCTTATGGTCAGCAACCTCATCAAGAGGCTCAGATATGTTCAGTCACCAGCCCAAAGATGCTAGACACTAAAAGATGGATCTAGAATTCTAGTGAGGTGTCTAGAAACCCAGCGATGTATTCCGTGCCCCATCCTGCCTTGCAGGCACAGTGACTTCTAGACCTAAGGCTAGCTGGAGGTGGTAGTGGATGGCAGGCAAGGCAAACGGGTGGGAGAGCTTCAGGGTCTATAGTTGTGTCTTTGTTTCCCGTTTGGTTTCAGGCTGTGTGAATCTCTAGGCCTGCTGTTTCGCTTTGAGCTGGGTGTTCACACACTTCTCACGAAATCCAGCCTGTGCTTCATTGGTTCAGAGGTGAGTGGTGAGGAACTGCTGAGCCAGGCCCAAGGCTGGCCCCATCAAAGGTGCTGGCCAGGCTTCTAGCCCCAGGTCTCAAGCCTGCAGCCCACGGCTTCCTCCAGGCCAGGACGCAGCAGCCAGCTCACCTTGTTTCGAGTTTCTGTTCGGTCTCTTTTCAAGTTTCACTCTGGTGCCCTTCACACAGCCTACCCCTCCCCCCTCCTTCTACTGCGGGGTATATGATTCTTAAGACATCCTCAGCTCAGTAGGGAACTTCAGTCTGGAAGGCCAAGGCTGTGCAGGGCCAGGGCTGGGCTGCTGCAACCTGCCCCCACAGACATTCTCTGGCTCTCTGGGTTTTATCAAAGTCAAGCCTCAGCTTACCCTGATAGAGAGATGGGATGCATAAAACGTGGTATCTGGGGTTGACTTCTTCCCAGGCTCCATAAATTGACTTTCTTCATGAAACAAAAGGCAGACCAGAAGTCAGAGAGGCTCGAGGATTATTCCAGGTCGCCTAAAGGACATTAGTCGAAGGATTGATGGTATCTGTGAGGTGAAACCCAGAGACACATAAGAGGACACTTCTCCCCCAAGTCACCTGTGATCTGAGCCCCTTTTTGCAAAGTAAACAAAACACCAAGAATGAAGTTTCATCAATGCTTGTTACACCTTAGTTAAATGAATGGCAGTTTTCTGCACGCATCCTGGCAACTTGCCCAAACATCTGGTCAGGGGTGGGCAAGCCTGGCCCTTCAGCCCCATGAGGAGCAGTTGCGACAGCTAATGTTCGGAGCCTCGGGGTCCCCGGGGATGGACGCTGCCAAACCGGCTGTCTTCCAGGCTCGATTTACTTCCACAACACCTGCTTCCCAGAAGCAAGCTGCCTCTCCAGACCAGGCCAGCGGAGCATGGGAAATCACAACAGGGTAGATGGCACGGTCACTGAAAGGAGATGACAGATATGGCAGAGGGCCCCATGAGCCCCTGTGAGATTACCACTTGAGGACAGCAACTTTCAGAACTGAGTGATGATGGTATTTAGCATGCGGCTCTCTTTGGGTCATCATGAGGGATGGGTAAACCAAGCTGGAAGGACACCAAAGCCCTCCATCTCTGTGTGGACCAGCCTGGCTTACGCAGGTGTAGAGACGTGGGTTGGGTTTGAATTTCTATGAGTATGAGCTCTTCTGCCCCGAACACCTTAGTGTTGATAAAGTCACATTATGCAGCAGACAGAACATTTTAGCATGTGGGCTCTGGTACAGATGTCTTACAATCTTGGGCAAGCCACCTGAAGCAACACAAGGGACATGGGCCAAGGCTCAGGTGCCTTGCTAAGGTGACATCTGAGAGACCCAAAGATGAGTCTCTCTCTACTACCCAGTCACCACCTCACTGGGCAGGCAAAGGGAGAATGCAGAGAAAAAGCATATATATATATATAAAATTGGAAGTGAGAAAGATAGATGAACAAAGAAGGAAGGACAAGGAGAGGAGATTTGGGACCCAAGAAGAAATACTTCATGCTGCCTGTGAGAGAGATGCTTTGAGACATGGTTCGGTGATAGCACAGATGTCTGAGTTGAGTCTCTGAGGAAGAAGCCAGACAGTAAGGAGGAGGGTCAGTGACATTCCACCACATGAATCAGTTTAGAGATGAGTAGGAGCTATTCAGATCAGTTTAGTAGATGCCTGCTCCAAGTATTAGCAAGTTATGTAGCAAGAGGGACCCTCAGACAGCAGCTCCGATCTTCTTCCTCCTACCTTATAGGTTGAAGTCATTACACAGTGAGAATCTACCCCTGCCAAGTTCTCTGCCAAGAGCTGGAGAATGCAAAGACCACAGCAGAGGCCAATAGTAGAAATCTCTGATAGTCACTAGTTTACCCAGGAAATGCCAGTTCACCTCTTGTTGCTAACCGTCCCTTGTTCTTAAACAGCCAGACCCTTAGTCTCTGAGACGCTCCTTCATTGACAGTAGGTCCAATGGATCCTTCCATTTCCATCCTCCATCAACGGCATTAGTTGCTTTCCTGGCTTCCTATGTGCATGTGGCCTTGCTACATGATCTGCTTTATCAGATTCTGGGAAAATGCTATTTGCCCAAGACTTCCCAGCATCCCAGAGTCTTCCCTGGTTCACAACGGAGTTCTGGCCCTTAACACACATCAGCGGCCATGCCCTCTGGATTCGAATCCCTACACCAGGAGACATGTGCCAGGGCTTCAGTGCTGTCAGAGGAGCTATGAGGCTCCAAGGCAGGAATCTGAAATTCACAGAGGACACACTTCGGGACCCCACAACCATGGCCACACACATGCCTGGGACACTGGTTGGTTCCAGGGTTTTGCCAGGTCATTCTGTGGAAGCGCGTGTGTCAACGCTCTGCCTCTTTCCCGAAACTGCCATTCTTTCTGATACTGTGGTAAGATTCACTTGTCTCTTCATGCTAATTATTATAATTACCATTTTTAATTTTCCCCCATTAATTGTATTTCTCCTACATCCATGACTAGCAAGCCATGCTAGGATGTTATCAAATGCCAGAGTTGTCTAATAACTTTTCAAAATTATCTCAAATCTTTTTCATAATATTTGTGAAAAAAAAAAGTGCCTGTGGTTGGTGACACCCTTTTCACTGATTTTTTTTTTACCGATTGTGCTAATTTTTGTTTTATATTCCTCATGTGATATTGAAATTGCTTCATCCTGCGATGTCTTTGAAAGAGATAACGTGAATGATTGTAACTCAATATCTAAGTGTGGATGTGCCTCAGAACACATCGTGCTGTCCTGTAGTAACAGCAGCCTGGCCTCTGCTAGATTTTATTTATTTATTTGTATCTATATCAGTGGTTCTCAACCTTCCTAAAGCTGTGACCCCTGACCATAAAATTCTTTTTCCTTGTACTTCATACCTGTAATTTTGCTACCGGTATGAATCATAATGTAAATAATTTTGGAGATAGAGGTTTGCCAAGGGGGTGGTGACCTTCAGGTGGAGGAACACTGATCTACATGTATGTGTGTGATCATAGGTGAGTTTATGTTCACCATGTGCATGCAGCCAATGGTGGAGGAAAGAAGGTGTCAGAGCCCCTGGTCTAGGCAGTTGGGAGCTGCCATGTAGGTGCTGGAAACTGAGCCCAGATTATCTCTGACAGCACTAATTTGCCTTAAAGGCTAAACCATCTCTCCAACCCCTAATCCCAGATTTGAGGAAGAGCCTGAGCTCAGGATTTGCCACAGATGTGTAAACTTTCTCAATGAAAGCATTCAGTGTGAAAGAGTGAGGTTTCTTTCCCATTTATTTAAATACCGTGTTCCACCAGAGCCAGGAAGTGAGAGTGCATCCCTACCAGGGAAGAACTCCGATTGATTGAGCAATGAGCGAGCTCCCTCATAGAGTCAGAACATCTGTCATTCCTTAGGTGATAAATATTCCTGAGTCACCAACCTCAAGGGCACACGGTGAGCACAAACAATAAGGCAGCTGATGGGACCTTGAGGGAGAACCGATGTCTGGGAAGGCCAACCTTGAATAACTCTGAATGCTTCCAGGCCAAGGTACTGTGATACAAGGGCAGGCAACAAGGAAAACCCCTCTCAGCATGCACACACACACACACACACACACACACACACACACACACACACACACACTTTTCCTATCACCTGGAGCTTGCTTGGTAGAGGAGACCAAGCTTTAAATATTCCAGAGCCCAAAGAAATAACTGCAGGTCTCATGAGAGCCCTACATTAACCCCTCCCTGCCCAGAACTGAGAATGTTCTTTCCTTTCTTTCTTCAGTCTCGCTTTTAACCAGTGGGTATGGAGATCGCCTGCTGGATCTCAGACCACACCTGTGGCAGTAACTCCAAAGAAACTGGGCTATTCCTTTCTGCCTCAAGAAGCCTCTCCCCTGTGTGTGGTGGAAAGTTTGCTGGCCTGGCCTCTTACTGAGTCGCTCAGGCAACCACAGCGGCCATTGTCACAGCTGGTCTTTGCAGGAGCCATGTCATGTCTGGGAGTCATTCTACAGAACACCTCATCTGTTCCTGGTCCTTGTGTTCTGGCCTCCTTTCCAGGCTGTCCCTGTTTTCATGGCCATCCTTCAGATGCTTGCTTCCACTGGGTGAGAAAACTGCCTCTCTTATTGGCCACCATGTGTGCAGAGTTCAATGGGAAGTGGCGAGCACTGTGACTGGCGGATGCCTCTTTTCCCAATCGGGGGCCCCTCCTACCCCAATGTTCTTGATTATCCTCACCACCACTAAGCTCCCCAGGACAGGTTGCACCCAATGTCACAGTCTCCCAGATTTCACTCTGATTCCCAAGGTGCCCGATCTCGCTGTGTATGACTAAGCCAGATTGTAATGTCACCTTCTCAGAATATGTTTCTCCATGTGTGATGACCCTGTGGTGTAGATGGAGGGAGTTAAAGTATCTGAAAGATACCTGGAAATTATCACACCATTTGAGATGTTTGGACTCCCCAAAGTTGACACACATACGTCTGTAGGATGATGCCATACAGGTGAAGGCAGGTACAAAATAGAACAAGGCCTGTCATTGGATGAGAAGGAAGGATGGGCGGGAGAAAAGTTTGAAGGAAGAGAAGACTGGAACGGAAAAAGGCAGGAGGAGAAGATGCCGAGAGAACATGGAGGCAGATGTTAAGATTCCTCTCTGTATCTTTACAGGGATGGATGTGTATAGGGCTGTGTGTGTCTAGGTGGGCAATTATATCTTATCAATTGGATCAGAGGTTAATGTGTTGTGTGTTCTTTCTTCTGTCGATTTAAGTTTAAGAGAGTATGTGGCGGCTGGAACACTAAGCCGCCACGGAATTGGGATGTATACTTCTGGCATGGTGGCGACTTGCCTTGGGAACTAGATGGGTAGAGAGATTGCTGCCAGGCTCAGAGAGAAGCCATCGGTAGTGTGATATGGGATGGAGCAGAGAGTGAGAGGCTTTGCTGACTGAGATGAAGATATCTACCAGGTCTTGGGGCACTATGGTGCCATACCTAGAACAGGATAAAAGAGAGGTTTTATTTACATAATTTTATAGCAACATACGTCCTTTCCTTACATGTCCTTCACAGCATCCATTTATTATGTGAATGACGACAGGGCACTGGGATGGGGACAACCACAGAAGTGATGAGACCGTGGACCCAGCTTGGCTCCCACCAGAGAAAAACCTGGGCGGCTATCTGACACCCATGTGACAGTGAGCAGAACAGTTAATGACACTGTAAGTGTTATTGAGAAAAGGGGTGGCAGCCTTCCATAGTAAATGATGGGCAGGAGTAGAAAGAGACAGGGCGGGGAGAAAATTCTGTGTACAGTCTGAGTCAGTGAAGAAGTTGGAAAGATTGCTCAGCAGCCTACACTAAGGGTAGTGGTTTAAGTGAGAAATGTCAGGTGTTTGAACACTTGGCCTCCAGTTGGTGATGTGGTTTAGGGAGGTTTGGGAGGTACAGCCTTGCTGGGGGAAACATGCCACTGGGGTGGGCTTCAGAGTTCACAGCCTAGCCCTCTTTCCACTTCACATCCCTGGTGTTTGCTGATGGAAATATGATCTCTCGGCTCCCTGCTCCAGACCCTAGTTACCATGTCTCCCTCATCACGATGGACTCTCCCTCTAGAATTGTAAGCTCAAATAAACTCTCTCATCAATTACCTCGGTTGTGGTATTTTATCACCTCAACAGAAAGCATGTGTCCCTTCTTAGTGACCAGGCAATGGCAAGCCAGAGGGAAAGGAAGAGAGGCCATTGTACCACCTGCCTTCATTTCTTTTACAAGTGGTTGGGGGTGGGGTGGGAGAAAGACAGTTGACTTCGTGGGTTTCTGTTTAATATTAGGATGAAATGTCTCTCCACCACGGCAAGGGGAGACACAGTGACTGTCACATTTAATTGCAGAAATATTTTTTAAGATTTGCTCTTAACATACCATTCCCAATTCCCATCCTAAATACTTCAAATCATTCATACCAAGGTGGAAGGCAGATTTTTTAAAAGTAAGAAAGCCCTTCTAAGACTCAGGAGGTGCTTAGACAAGGCCTGGAGACATCTTCTCTCCAGCTACAATGCAAGGGTCGAATACCTGTCAGTGAGGAGCTGCAGATGATCGTCAGCAGTTGCAGACACAGGACCCATTTAGAGTCACTGGCATTCAACTCTGATCAGTCTGTGGGCCTCCATGATGTCTGGATAAGTTCCATTCTCCTCACCACCCAGAATAATTGTGGCTTCCACAATGGGGCACTTCCTAAGTCATTTACACACACACAGACACACAAACACACAGACACACACACACAAACACACACACAAATACACACACACACATATATATATACATATATATATACATATATATATATATATATATATATATATATATATATATATATATATATATATATATATATATATATATATATATAAAACAAAGCTGTGGCCCTAACACACAGACTGAAATGTCACAGCTTAGTCATAGAAATCACAGCAGGAAGTGAGCTCAAATTTTCCAAAGTTTCGAGTGAGTTGTGGTGACATTTGTCTCACTTTTCATTGTTTACTTACAATTTTACTTTTTAAAACAGACACGTCATACTTTCTTAAGTGCATATGGGATATGATAAGCTTCCCATACATGCATACATTGTTGATGGCCACATCAGTATGACGAACATATTGATCATGTCCAATATTTATCATTTCTAATTCTTCCATGAATATTTACCAAGTGCCTAATCTCTAAAATGGATTCCCCACAGAGTCTGCCAAATTACTAATTGAAAGTTTTAAGAGGTGAATGTGGGAGGGGTGGCCATGCCTCTTGTCTGCTGTGTGGTGTTGTTCCCCTCCCACGTCCCTTGCCATCTACGGCAGGCAGGAGAGCTGGCCCCAGGGTCATGAGAGTGGGAGAATTGATCATGTTCCTCACAGACTACAACAGTAGGGAGAACTGGCTCTGTACCACCTCTAGGCAGCAGGGTAGATCAGGCCCTGGATGCGAGGGTTGCTGGTGAGCAAGCACTGGGGGATTGGAGTGGGAAAGCCACAGCCTGACCAGCTCAGATAGCTCTCAGTCACAGATCCAGTGCTTTGAATTGGCCCACCCCAACATCTAATTCATTGATGAATCACTGGAGTGCATGAAGGGGTCAAACTACTGGATCTTCATGACACAGGGCAACAACAGGATATCCTACAAGAGTCCCAGTGAGGATCCAGTATTGATGGTATAACTGAAGCCACAGACCTCGTACCAGACCAGTGACTCACTGCAATGAGCATTTGCAACCGAAGAAGTGTGGACACCTTGTGACACACTACAGTTTCCACAAGGAGATTTTTTTTTCTGTGTTAGCGGAGAGGTTGCAAGGGTGGAGGGTAGATATGAGGGGATGAGGAGGAAAAGGAGATGGGGGAAGGGGACGGGGTACATGATGCAAAATTTGCAATAAAATTTGAAGAAAAAAAAAGGAAGCACGAGTCACTTTTCTATCTATAGGACCTTAGATTCCATAGGCACTACCTGATATAAATATCCATAGGGCCAGCAGATGGCTCAGGGTAAGAGCATTTGGCTTGCAAACATAAGGAACCAAGTTCAAATCCCCAGCACCCCAGTAAATGCCAGCAAGGCAAAAGGTGCCTTTAACTGTAGCATCAGGGGGTGGAGTCAGAGGGATCTGGCCAGCCAGGCAAAGCAATGATCTCTCCATAGAATGAGAGATCTCAAGGAAGAAGGTAAAACACTATAAGTAAAGACATGTGAAACTTTGCTGTGGCCTTCACATGTATGTACACAAGCATGTGCACCCCCTTACTCATGAGAATGTAACACACACACACAATTACACATATAGATATAGTTCCCGAAAGTCTACAGAGGCTGATTCAAGGGCCGCCAGTGCACCAATGGAGGCCTCCTACCATTCTGAATGTCTGGATTAGCGTTCCTAACAGAAAAAGAATAATAACTGTTGGTAATTATAATATCATCAATGATAACGACAACTATTAATAATTAGCAATCGAACACGGCTTTGAGGATGACGATCCTGATGTCACAGTGCTTAACCATTGCTGGGCCCTCTTAAGAAGTAGGCAAAGGCAGATTCCAGCTTCGTCACATTGATTAAATCAACTTATTAGTATAAACCAAAACCAGACCCACGATGCTTGTTGGAGATTTGGAGATTGCCGCATATATTTACATTGCATTGTAACCATTTCCATCTGCCGACTAGGGCTCTCTCTGTCTCTCTCTGTCTCTCTCTGTCTCTCTATCTCTGTCTCTCTCTCTCCTCTCTCTCTCTCTCTCATCCCATCGAGAAATAATTTAACGTGGTCTACTTAATATTAGTATCTTGTTTTATGATTCATTTTCTAGTCAACCTCATTCAGACACATTATTTTCTAGAAGTAATAATTACAATGATTTGAATATAAAATACAGTATACGTGTGTCGTGGGCTTCCTTCTCAGGGGCTGTCTTCGACTGGCGGGTTTAATTGCTGTCACTGACTTGAATTTATAAGACAACAATCCTGGAAGTTGAAATCCTGCGCATCAGCTGCCTAGTACTTCAAAGGATTTAGAGTCTCGAGAAAGTCTACCTCAAAAAACAAATCATCATGAGTTAATATACTGCCTTCCCATCCGAACTTCCACCACGTCCCTAGATACAGAGGCGCATGTTCAAGGCAGACGCTTCATATGAGATTCTGCTCTGAGGGAGTCAACAGAGCAGGGATTAGGAGGCCAAAAGCTATGGGGTCTCCACAGTGCTGAGGGGGGATTGTCTGTGTAATCCAGCAGCCTTCCTTCATCAAAGCAAGGCTGCCTTTCAGAGCATTCTCATCAGCGAAATCTCCGCAGTCTGCTTGACTGCTCAAAGGACCAGGGAACTCACTACTTAATGTGGAGAACCAATCCATGACAGCGCAGGTCCCAGTGTGATGCTGAGAGCTGGAGGGGGTGTGACTGGGCAGTCAGGCGGTCTGTGTGGAACCTGCCCTTGGACACCTACCTGGCTGTGACATCCTGGGCAATTTATCTCATTTTCCCAAATAGTGTCAAAACTTCCTTAATACCAACAGGAAGGGGAATTATATTCCTCTAAGAAGGTGTGAGAAGAGAAGGTGGGCATAAGGCTCTAGAATGGCTTCATGTATCAACTGAGTGTTGCCTGCCCCCTCTATCCTGATGCCTGCAGAGTTGAGCTATGTTCCAAGCCCCAGTAACCTCTAGTTTAATTTAGAAAGCAGGTCATGAATATGTCTGGCTTATGTCTCCAAAGTCCTGCTTTAGACCTTCAATCCACAGCTAGCACTGTAGGACACGGACTTTTCTGGGGTATCAGAGGGCACAGTAGGCCTCTTGGAGACACAGTGTAGCTAGCACATTGTCTGCTGGCTGCACAGATGTCACATCCCTGATGAAAACTTACTGCTTTTCTTCCAGCAGCTACCCACAGTCATTAGCTCCTCAGCTAGGAGGATTCATTAGCACTTCCCCTATCCATGCTGCGGTGATGGCTGACTTGATCCTGTATAGGTCTTGTGCAGGCAATCACAGTTATTATGGGCTCTTCACTGCAACAGCTCTATCATGCTCAGAAGAAACTATTTCATATCTGTCCTGCCCAAGTGCTCAAAGATCTTCATTACTTAACGATCATAATCAATTTATGACTGTACTAGCTCTAGTTTCTGTAAGTCAGAGCAAATGTAACTTGGATATCAGAGGATATGGTAGGAGTTCGTCTCTGCTGCTTAACTAGACATATCATTTTGGACACATGGTCATGTCTCAGGACTCTATGCAATACTGGAGTTCTTGCATTTCTTGTTTACATGAAGCATGTTCTGGTCTGATGACCACAGACATATGACTCAATGCCATCCAGTGTCTTCATCTAAACAATAATGATCATAATGTTGTCTTCCTCACACAGCATGCACCAGTGCTCAATAGCTTCTAATTCATTGTCCTTAGCATCTCTGCTATGGTAGGTTTTCATTGGTGAGACAAAAATGCACAGCAAGGAGGAAAGATGTGTTTTGTTGAGTGGTTTTGGAGGTCTTACACCCTGGTGAGCTGGTTCCAATGCTGTGGACAGACAATGGTGGCTCCTGTACTCTATGATCTCATTAGAAGCTAAGGAGACAAGCTAAGAGGACACGGCAGGATATAAGCAAGCACAGGAAGAGGTGATGGGCGTGAAAGTAAAGGATAGAGAAAGTCACACAGAGAAAAGGGAAAGATGATCTACTATCACACAGGTGGGTCACATGGCCCAGCAGGGAGTGCATGCTACCAGGAGGGGAACCACACGTGCACAGCTTCACAGATGGGAAACCGAGGCACAGAGTGGCGGCTTTGGGGAGGGTCTGTGGCAGGAGATGAGAGTGAGACAGAAAATAGACTGGGAGAAGCAAAGCAGCTCGGATTCTCAGTGACGCTGGTCGAGGTAATGAAGGGCTACATAGGAAAGAGAGCAGGAAGGTGGGCTGGGTTTGTGATGACTCCTCTGTCGACGCTGGATAATTAAACAGGAGGGAAAATGGATCCTACAGACTGCTTTTCCAAACCAGAAGGTAAAGAGTACAGGCATCAAAGCAGGGTCAGTTTAGATGGGAAAAGAAGGCTTGGTGGCAGAAACGGACATGGTATGCTCTGTAGAACTGACTCGGGATCAGCGGGTTGAAACAGGTGCTAGAAGAACAAGCAATCTACAAGGGACGGCAGCAAAGCCCTGCTGGGAACTTACATCTGTCTGTCCGTCTGTCCATCTGTCTGTCATTGTCTTAGGAGTCATAGGTAGTCAGTGGTTCTGCAGCACTGCCTCCTCAGGGGATATTGTTCAAGTGGAACTCCAAAAGGCTGAGCCAAGCCAGGATTCCAGAGTCCCCATGCAGAACACACCCCCTCCACTGACATGTGACTAGCCCAACCAAGCCACATGGTGAACATGGCATTGCTGTGGCAGGAAATGTTGGAGATCATCCCCAGGATGGTCCTGCAGTCACCTACCTGCTTGGTTCCAAGTGACCTCTTTATTCATGCAGGCTCACTCACCTCCCCCCTCCCGTTCACAAGAGGAGAATGTTCCAAGGCCCTATTCAGTCTCAAGGTCCAACACCCCATAATAATCTAGGGACCCAATCATAGCTCTTACCCTGACTCATGTTCAGAGGGATACAACCCTGGCTCATTGTTATCTCGATGTTCTTCTGCAAGGGTGCCCCAGGGAGGACAATGTGAACAGAATGAGATTTGAGGACAGAGCGTCTACAGCCCAGGCACCTGATGGCCAAAGGGATGTAGAGCCCTCCTGAGCAGACATGATGATCTTCTACTCTCATGCCTCCTGTATGGTTGTACATCCATGTTCTCTTCTATGGGAATGGCTCAGCTGATCCTTGCTTACAGCTCCCAAGAGGGTGAAGTAGGGCTCAGAGCCTGGAAGGAGGTGTTCAGAATCTATAACAAACTGATGCAGGATGCACTTTAATAGGATACATCATTTATGTCTGAGGGGTGGGGCAGTGTCATTCATGCTGAACTCTGTTTATGACTCCAACCATTCATTTGGGCACTGAGATGGCCCCAAAGCCATCCAGTATCACAAGTGGGTGCTGAGGGAATTGTGGATGATGGGAATGGGGTGCCGGTTTGAGAAGAGTTGCATATTCAAGAGCTATTCTGGCAAGTTTCTGTGGCTCTTCTGTTTCCTTTCAGGCAGGAAAGCCAACAGCTACGTCTTGATTCTCTCACCTGATACATCTCTGACCACAGTGGGAGTCCATGAAGAGTATGTTTAAATATAGACTTTGAGAGCAAGTGACATTGATGCACTGGACATAGATATCACCTGCTTTGGACCTGTGCCAGCGGAAGCCCTACCACAGTACTTCCGTGACCCTCTCTGAGGTCACATGATAGGCTTAGGTGCAGCTTTAGATAACAAGGACCCCAGGTCCCCACTGGAGAGATAGCTCAGTTATAAAGCCCTTAGTGCACAGTCATGAGGTGAGGACCCAAGGACAATCCCCAGAACCCACAGAAAAAGCCATGCATGCTGGCTCCTGCTTAGAATCCCAGCACTGCAGAGGCAGTGACAGGCTGATCCTTGAAGTTCACTAATGAGCTTTGTTGAAGATCCCCAGGGCTCAATCGAAAGCCTGTCTCAAAATAGAATTGGATGGATCATGATAGGTGACACCCCACCAGAGGTTGTCTCCTGGTCTACACACACACACACACACACACACACACACACACACACACACGCGTGTGCAGACGCCTGTACATGTATACTTATCTGAACATATACATGTATCCTTACACACACATGAACCCATACTTAGAAGAATGAATACTTCTATTTCTAAATTTATAATGTATATATTTTGTAGTATTTCTGTGTACTTCAGACCCATGTCCTCCTGTATATTGTAATGTTAATTTTTTTGTCTAAAAGATACATTTTGTTTCATTAAGGCAAATGTGGGGTCAATAAACAAGCATCACAGTCCCCTGAATTAAAGAAGACCAGAGCAACTGCTTCTGGAGTCACCTGATCCCCCACATAATGCCCAGGCTGACCCCCTCTATTGCACTCTATGACAATGACTTGGTCTTAGGAACAAAGTCTCTGCAAGTGAGTAGAGGTTATGCCAGCCAAGGTCCCTAACCAATGTCATCTCTAGTTCCCTGGACTGTATGGGTTTACTCAGACACCAACTGCTATTACATTGAGCCACCGAGTCCTGGAATGGTTTGCTACTGCACAGTAGCCTGGAATTTACTGTCTGATACACTGAGGGCCAACCACTCTTCTTCCTGTCTATGAAGGAGGCTGTAATCTTCTTGAAGAGCTCTTCAAAAATGACTTTGGTCTAAGATCCTCCATGAATATTAGGAGACAGTGAGCCCCTAGGATGGGAACCTCTGTCTAGAAATTCAAGAAGTTGAGAGATACCGATGCGTGGTGAGGGACTCAGAGTCCTGCCCTCAACACAACTCAAAACAGGTTTTCTCTGGGATCCTGTAGACCCACTCGCACACATGGCGTCGCGCTGAATGTTCAAAGCTACACAATCGGTTCAACTTCCGCTCCTCTGCCCCAATTAAAATAATCTATATAGCATACATATGAACCCAGCCATCCACTGGCATGTGTGTAGACACAGATGCTGAATCAGGGGCCATCAGAACTAAATTCATGGAAGGAAAGGATGGAACTGGTGTTGGGAACTGGGCGTATCATGTCTGTTAGCAGTTTGTATGAAGCTTGCAAAATGGATGCTCAGCAGCCGGTACATGCCAGTTCTAATAGCCTGACTGCCCCCCCACCTCACCCCCCACCTCCCTAGTCCTCTCAACTTTGACTGGACCTGTTGCAGACTGATATGATTACCACCGTTGTGTACCCTCTGGCATTATTTAAAAAAGCGAATCCCTAATCCCTGCTTAATTTTATGATCTGTCAAAACGATTCTAAATATCTGCTCTGTTTGCATTTTCACCTCGGGACAGGAGTACAGAGGTACAGATTGGGTGTGCAAGAGTGGACTGGAGGCAATTTTCATCTCTTAATGCCTGTGTCGGGGGAGGCTGGCTTGTCATAATCACCAGATCATCTCCAAAGATCACCGCGTTGTACCTGCAAATGGTTCTGCGGGAAAATGCAAAAGATACAGGCATGGAATTGATGAGAGGTGGGATGATTGCTCTTCCTAATCCCCTGTGGGGGTGGGGCAGCTTACCAAAACAAATGCTGGCTGTTTCTGTTCAGGGCTGTTGGGAAGGCTGGATGGGGGACATCTGTCTGAGAGAGAGGCACAGCATGCTGGGGCCACAGAGCTGAGGGTCTTCTAAATGCAGATTCAGAAGAGGCGGGACTCCAGTCCAGCAGAGGTTGAAAAAGCATTGTCCAGTTCAAACTGTGAGGTTAGACCGTGCAGGGGAAGGGAGGATGGTGGTAATGCCTAGGCAGAACCTTCCTCTCCTCTTGCCCACCCTCCATCTCCCTACTGTGGGCTGCGAAGGAAGGAAAATCAAGTAGAGATGAGGATACACCTAGTCCAAGTGCATTGCTGTCCCTGTTCCGACTTTTATTTATACTCCTGGGGGAAGAACCAAGGCATACTGATGCCAAGAGGAAAAGCCCCAGCAGCCCTGGAGAAGGAAGGACGGAGCCCTGCCTGACTGCTGGAAGCCTGCTGTCTCTACTTTAGTCTTATCTCTTTCTGTGTCTCTGTCTCTTTCTCTCTCCCTCCTTTTTCCTCCCTCCTTTCTTTTCTTTCTTTCATATGTGTGCTCGCATGCAGGTGCACGTTCATATGTGCAGGGAGGCCAGAGGTCAATGTAGCTGACTTTTTCAATCCTTCCTCATACACCGACCCGGTAGCTCACTGGTTTAGCTGCACTGGCTGCAGACAGACCCATGAGGCTTTCTGTCTCTCTGTATTTCTTAAGGACCGAGATTACAGGGATACAAGTCCACATGAAGCTTTTAACCTCAGTGCTGGGGACCGAACCCAATCTGTCGTACTCACATGATCAGTACTTGACTGATTGAGCTATTTCTGGGTTCCTATTAATTCCCTTATAGTCAAAGGGGGTGTCAGAGAGGAGGGATGGAGGACCAGGGTGTCAGAGTGGGAGGATGGAGGACCACTCTGACTTCTTCACTGTCCTCAGTCTCTCAGCTCCTGAAACGGGAATGTGTAATGTGTACAAGCAGGGAACAGAAGGTTGTGTACCCAGAGAGATCCCACCTTCTCCCCCAAAACAAAACCTGTGGGTGAAACTGTCCTTAACATTCTAGACATTGACATTGTTGATGACAGGGAAAGCTGAAAATTGATTAGATCCCACTTCCCCCTGTTGCCCACTGGCTTAAGGGGCCAGAATATATTCTTCTCTTTAGTCCGGAGGATGGAAGAACCAGGCTTCCAAGGTCAGCTATTCTTTTTAAGGACTGAGAGTGAGACGCAGATTTCAGTTTATGGACTTAAAAACTACTCCAGTAGGGCCGGAGAGACGCAGAGCAGGTAAGAGCAGTCTGCTCTTCCAGAGGATCTGGGTTCAGTTTCCAGCACCCATAACCGAAAGAGAGGATCTGGCACCCTCTTCTCATCTCTGCAGGCACCTAGCACGCAGCTAGAGCACAAGGATGCATGACAGAAAGAAAAAAAAAACCAAAGTAAAATATTACAGCAGATGTTTTAAAGGTCATCTTTTGGTGTGCTCCTTACAGAAAAGCTGTCCCCTCTCCAGGTTTCATAAGCAAAGTACTCCAAAGTCAGACTACCACTCAGGACAACCTGGGGTTGACCTTAGGCAGAAGACATGACAGGGCAGGGTGTTTGGAGTCACAACCCAAAGCACACTTTCAGACAGGTAGATCCCCCATCATCCTTTGGGAGGTTTGTCTTTTGTTTTGTTTTGTTTGTTTACTTTGTTTTAGTTCTAATTAAAGTATAATTACATCATATCCCCTTCTCTCTCCTTCCTCTAACCTCTCCTGTGTCTCCCCCCTTTGGCTTGTTTTACATCGATCCAGTGTCTGATTGTTCACAGCCCTCTGCCGAGTGATTATGAAAGTAACACTTTCCTGGGCGGAGGTACCCTTGACTCCCAACAATCAGAAGTTGAGAGTCTTAGGAGAAAGCAGGCAGAATAAACGTCCTCACACTTTGTCTTTAGCGCGCTGTGAATTGTTGATTGCAGAGTGGATCTTCCTCTTCGGGATGCACTTTCAAGGGCAGGAAATTTTTATATCACTTCAACACGAGTGTGAAAGTAGAGTCTGTGTTTTAAAGGCTGGATAATATCCATGGTGGTTACTTAGAGTTGTTTTAAAAATCTCGTCACTTACAAAATGCTTTTAATACACCGTACTTCACGCCAACGGTGTGGTTTAATGTTTTTTTTATTGACTAATAAAACATCTTAAATAACATTTAATATTTAGTCATGTTAATAACAGTTAACAACTTACACGTATTAAAGGAATATATGAGGCCAGTTCTGCCATAAACCATAAACCCTGGCGTTGACTTACATAACCCAACTCCATTGCGAACAATAACTAAGGATTGGTTCTTGTTGCCACATAATAGGTTAAAAGAAGGAGCCCAGAAAAGAGTGATTAGGGTCAGTCACAGACCTAGTGAATGGGTCCCTAGTAATATTTAGCCAGGCAAAGGAAAAACACCAGTCACTTGCAATTGATATGACCCTTCTCGTACAGGGCTTGCAAAAAAAAAAAAATAGTTCTTGTTTCACAGAAGAAACTGTTGCTTAAGATCCGAATACGTATTCAGGACAGTGAACACTTAGCCTTATAGAAAATCCAGAGAGGAAAGATTAAAATCCTCCCAACTGTCTGAAGTGTGAGTAGAAGATGAATTCTCTTTAGAATAAACCAAACTCTTTCTTCCCAAAGGTGTTTTGTCCATCATCGCTTGAACTGGGGACTGCAGAAGACCTAGGGGAACATATGACTCATTATGCATGAGATATTGATCTCGGGTTGCAACAGTGAAACAGGATCCCTGACACATAGGTTTGTTTGCTTGGTCCGAAGTGTTAAGTCAAGTACCATGGAGGCCTGTTAACATTCATCCCCTTCACTCCTGTGGTAACAGGGTAGCGCTCACCCAACGCACACATCCTCGGATTCATGAATTATTAATCAAAGGAACTGAAAAAGTCAATCCAATCTGGTAAGATACAGTAGTTCTTGTGATTTCCAAACTTTTAAACAATGAATGGTTCATCACCTCCCCAGCGGATGTCAAGCAAGGTGACTGTCTAGAATCAAAACTCCCCGAGGGAATGGAATAAACACTGTCATGGAGAAGGCCATTCTTAACAACAGCATGTCCTCAGTGTTATATCATTATGGTCGCTCTTGTATGTAATGAGGAGAGATACCTTGAGAACTGAAGCTCTTTATGAGGTCAAACAACACCCAAAAAGTTGGCATCACAAGGGGACTTGACTACCACCAGCACGCTGTTAAAAACAGAAAATTTTGTGTTGATTCTTGAGGGGAAAATTCACACACTTTTATACACTTCTTGTGTCAGGGGATCCTCTGGTGAACACTCATCCTGAGCTGAAAGTTTGACTAAGGAACACATGGAGAGAGAGGAATAAATAGTATTCACTAGGATTGTCCTGATTGTAGTGAACAGGGGGACTCCAACCAAAGGGGAAGTGCTTGGTAAAGACAAGAAGACAAAGCTGGACACCACTGGATGTACTGGATGTATTGAGCTTCCCTGGATGTATCAGAAGAGAAAATAGTGAGATTGTGATCAAAGAAAGAAGGGCAATTACCAAGTACAAATGAGTAAAAGACTCATTCGTCAGGACGCACTGATTTCTGGTCCCTATCAAAACTGATTTATATTTTTATTACTATTTCACCCGTATAGGTGACCTGCTTGCATGTATGTGGGTGCACCACATGTATGTATGCTTGGTGCCTGAGGGAACCAGAAGAGGGCACTGGATCCCCTGAAACTAGAATTACACACGGTTGTGAGTCACCCTGTAGGTGCTGAGAATCGAATGAACCCTGGCCCTCTAGAAGAGCAGTCAGGGCTCCTAACTGCTGATCTATCTCTCCAGCTCCCTGCAAAATGGTTTTAGGAATTGACACTGGTGTCTACTGAGTCAGAAGAGCCTTTGCGCCTCTAGGTGTGAGCCCAAGTGAGGGTGAGAAGTGGGGAAGTGTCTGGGACTCATCACTTGCTGGTGCTGTTTGTCCAATGCCAATGCATGCAGAGCTGAGAGCCGACCCCTTCCACCATCTCCAAGTCACCAGGGCTAGGAATCACTGGCTGTCTTTGGGATTCTACCTTGGCTTAGCGATTGTGCTGTCCCTGGGGTAGATGTCTACAGGAATGATGGGAGACATCAAGCAGAGTGGGCCTGTCCTGTGAACCACATGTCTGCCCCAAATCTAATTGGGTAACTCAGTTAAACTGCTCAGATGCGCACAGATTAATAACAAGCCCAAAGGCCAGCTATCCCTCACTGCTTCCTACATAAGCACTGCTAAATAAAACACACAAGTTGCCTGGTGACTCTGTATTCCAGAGGAGCAATACATTTTCAAGTACAGCCACCCTGCCCCAAACATGATGTGAGATAGATTAAGAAAACAAAAAACAAAACAAAACAGATAAAAAAAAAACCAAGCTCTTGTTCTTCTGAAATTCTGATGGAACAAGGCATCATGGGTATTTTGTTAGCAATCTAACCAAGAATGCAAACTAGAACTGCAGCCATTACAAAAAATTCTTAATGAGAGGACATTTCACACCTATGGTTTTGCATTTTCTTCCTCCCTTCCTGACCCCTGACCTCTCTTTCTAGTTTCCTGGGCAGCCACTCCTGCAGGCTTGCTGCCCATGAGGGTATAAACTAAACCAGACCCTTCCCAGCTCATTGACATTGCGTCCTAAACAAGCATATGTTATTAGACTAGCATGCACATACATTCCTTGCTATAGGTAAGGCCAGGGCTGATTGCAAGGCAAAGCAGGATATATGTAGGTTATATGCAAATGTGTCATTTTGTATGAGGGACCCGAGCACTTCCTGGAATCAGTCCTCTGGTATTGAGAAAATACTGAGAACCCATTGGTCAGAATTGAGTTTTCATCCACTCATTCCTCCTCCAGAAACCTAATTCCTGGAAGAACAATCCATTGATTCTGGCTAGGGCAACATCAAGCCCCGAGTCTTTCCAACAGATGTCCTGTTTTGGTGAGGGCGAAGCTGCATTTTGGAGGAGCTGTGGGCAACTTCGGGGGCTGTAAGGTGTGTACGCACATCGCAAAGGCCGAGCCCTGCTATATAAGGAGACCCCTCTAGAAGCACTGTCTAGATTTACTTCTCTTTGGTCCCTTTTTTGTCTCACTTCCCACAGAAGCTGAGCCATCTCTAGGGCCAGCTCACACTCCTCTCCGATGCCATCTGAGGCCGGCATGGGCCCTATCACTCTTGTCACCTGTGTGAAGCCTGGGCGGCCTCCCCCTCCTCCCCTCCCGCGACTTGCCTTCCTAGCCTTGGGTCTGTGACCGCAGGGGTGAGCTGCTGGCCTCTGAGTACCACTTTCTCAGCGGGGCACTTCCTCCTCTGCAAGCTGCTTTGGCAAATTGTTTATCTCTCACAAGGATTGTAAGAGAGATCCTATCAGTGAAACTCTATCTGTCTGGGCACAGATGTCTGCCTCCCTGGCAGGCTCCTGTTCACCCTGCTGTGGCCTACCTTTCTCAGGCCTTCCTCCTCCTCCCCCCAAACTTCCCCCACTCAAATCCTGCAGTCGGGGAGGGGCAACAGTGGGGCAGAGCGTGAAGCTGCCTCTGGGAGCTGAGGAACTGCCAGGAAAGACAGCCATGGGGTCTTCCAGCAGCTGTCATCAAGGGTCATGTTAGGAGGGGGCTGGATGCAGGACACTGGAACCCACAGGGCAATCTGGATAGCAGCTTTTTGCAGGACGCAGAGGCAAAGGGTGGTGGGAGTCTGTAGGTGACTGTTTTAAAATACCCAGAGCAGGAAGACCTGTGCTGCTCTCTGGAACTTTCTGCAGTGAAGGTAATTTATACTCGGGCTGTGTCATTCAGTAGCCCCCAGCCACCATGGGGCTAGTGATCCCTCGAGATACAATAAAAAAAAAGAAGGGTGGAACTTTTAACTTTATTTATTTTAACTAATTGAGATTTGACTGAGACAGCCAATTAGCAGTTTTGGATGTTGGTGGATGACCCTGGGGCATGACTCTGACTCAATTGTTTCTTTCTGACCACTGCTAGGCTAAAAGCCTTTGTCACCTGCCTTGCAACTTCTGAATCCCTTTGCTCTGGTTTACTCTCTCTCAGTGGCTTGGGCTGAACCTGCTGAAGCCTAACTGAAGAAACAGTGCCTGGCAGGAGAGGGCTGGGCAGGGTCAGTGTGCTCATTTCTCTTTGCTGAGATGCTTGCCCACATGCAAGGCTCCAAAGAGGTCCGAGAATCCCCAATACTATGAGGTGTCTACCTCATAGTATTATATATGAAGAGGTATCACGGTACCATGGTGGGGACACTTTGATGTCTGAAGAACCCAGGTTTCAATATCAAAGTCATCAGATGACTCGGGTGGGTGACACACCTCCTTGTACCCCTCTTCCTTACCTGACATGTCATCAGGTGGGAGGAATAAAAGGATCTGAGTTTGAAATGCCAGGCACTATGCTCAGAGCGCCAATGAATGCCTGTCTGTCCTTGCCCTTGGACCATAACCACTGGTTTGGTAGGAAGAGCATCCTTCCTTCGATGCTGGAAGGAAGGCTATTTTGTCTGTTTCAGGTTGCGGTGGTGTTTGATGAAAGCTCACTGTTTCTAAGCCCTTGCCGAACGCTGTGACATTTCTAGACTTAAGTCACTCGGTTCCACTGGTTTCTTTACATGTAGCAAGCAAAGTTTCCATCTTTTAAGAGAAAACGGCTTTTAAAACCATATTTAAAAGACCTTAAAAGGTTTCCTAGACATCAAAAGCCCTAAAAATAATATTTTGACGATCTGGTTGTTAGCAGATCAGGAACATGTGGATATAATTTTAATCAGTCTGCATGACTCTTTCAATCCCAGGATGGGATGGAGGCCTGAGCCCAACACACTTGAGGTTTTACTGAACGCGGAGCATTTGAGAAATGCTCTGTGACATAGGACAGGGCTCAGATGGGGCAGAGCATGGTCTGCCTGCTCCTTTGTTAATGTGGAAGGAACCCTGAATCAGGAAGGGACTCCTAGCTGTTCCCAGTTCTTGTTTGGGAGTCTGCTTGATGCTAAAGTCCTGGGAACCCTGCCGCGCTGCGGGGGTAGGGGAATGGGGAGGTGGAGTGGTGGGGATGGGGGTGGGGGGTGGCTGATGCCAAGGTGGAGCTTTGCAGGTGACTTGGCAGCTTTGGTTACACAGAGAAGACCCAGCAATCTGACAGCTGCCCCCGTCCAAGAATGACTACCTCAGGCTGGGCTAAGGGACCCACTCAGGAGGATTCAGGTTACCAGAGATTCTTCAAACACCCAAAGGCAGGAAATACAGAGAGGCAGGCAACACACACACACACACACACACACACACACACACACACACACACCAGCATCCACAAGCACTAATCCACCCTCTCCTTTCTGTGTGTTTTATGCTGCTTTTCCATTCTTACAGAGAATTCAAGTCAGCAAGGCTAAGTGGGAAGGAGAGGTGTCTCCTCTCCCCTGCTTACCCCATGTTTCATTCCCCTCCCCTTCCCTTTAGTCCCTGGCTCCTCCTTCTGCCCTGTCTCCTTTCTGAAGCTCTCCCCTGTTTCTTCCCTCTCTTCAGTGTTCCTTCCTTCTCTGCCCCTTCTCCCTCCTTGTTCGGGTGTCTCCGTCCTCACCCCTCTTCTCCTTACACCTTATAGGCACACCTAAGCTCTGTAGCACACCCTGCTAAATCAAATGCCACCATCCTTGTCCTCTACACTCCCAAGGAGGTGAAGCTATCCTCCGCTTGCTATAAGCAGGCTGCCCCAGCAGCAGTTGATCTCTGGCCCAGGTTCAGCAGCAGGCCTGGGCACAAAGGGAAGAGAGAAGCCCCAGGAGGGTTGAGCTGCCTCTGCAGCCCCCACAGTAAGGCCCAACAATTGGACTTGGGGCTTGAGGTGGACTTTACTTGTACCTGGCCTGGGCCTGAGGTCGATGTACAGAGGGAATGGGGCTGAGTTCAGAACGGTTCCTCTGAGGATGTACATGCCTTGCCCACCACACATTCATCCCAGGGCTGGGTTAATGTCACCTGGACTGACATTCTGGGCCCTTATGGTATGTACATGCTTGCGTTTGTGTGTGTGTGTGTGTGTGTGTGTGTGTGTGTGTGTGTTGGTGAAGGGGCTTACTTTAGCACAGCCTTTAACTTGTTATGTAGTGAAGTCTGCCCTTGAACCCATGATTTTCTTGCCTCTACCACCAGTGTTCTGATATCCCAAGCCAGGGTTAAGCTCTTTAAGTTTTATTGTATATGTTAGCGGCTTAAGGCACTGGCTGCTCTTCCAGAGGAACTGGCTTCTGAGCACCCACATGGCAGCTCACAGCTGCCTGTAACTCCAGTTCTAGGAGATTCCGTGCCATCCTCTGGCCTTCATGTGTACCTGGCATGTGGCTTGGTGCATGCATGCAGGCAAACACCATGCACACAAAATAAAAATAAACAAAACTTTACAACTAACAGTACGTTCAAGTTCTCCTTAGTCACACACACTGCTTCTCGCTCCCCCTAGGGCTAACTTAGCTCCCACAGACCCAGATCTCCTCATCTGTTCCCTCAAACACCCAACTCTTCCTAAGCCCTGAGAACCCCACTCTACTCTCTGCTTCTGTGAGATCAATCTGTTTGGGTCCTGCCATGGGTAAGGAAATGTGGCTCTTTTCTTATGGCTGCCTTGTTTCCTACAGGGTCCTTTCTTGTCTCTGCAACAGGATAGGATTTATAGATATTTGGCCCCATCAGATTCCTGTAGTGGGCTAAAGAGGCCGTGTTCACATACCATGCCCACACTGCCACTGTCAAGTGTGAAATGGGCAATGACTCTCTTGGTTGATCATTTTTGGGGTATTTGGTGTAGGAACCAATGCATATCTTGGGCCAACTCTCAGGCAGATACAGGAATTATGGGTATAGGTTACAGAAGCACATTTGACTAGAGGTGACCTATGAACCCTAGATTCTTGACAACATAGTAGAATGTCGCAATGGTGGCTCCAGTGACAAATCACAGATACAGGTACTTGTTGCTCAGTACTCTCCTACAGAACTATGTATTCAGGCACCAAGATCTCCTCTTCATGGAGGAGGAAATGGTGCTTGCCCAAGGAGTTCTGACCCTTAGAAGAACTCAGGGTGGGAGAATTAGCAAGCAGTGGGCGTACAACACCTGGAAGCAGGCTATCCCGAGAGCCAGAGAAGGGAGACAGGAATGACTCACCGTCTCTTACTAATGATATACACACTTGTTTTTAAGACTAATGTCATCAAAAACAGAACAATGACTTGACACTAACATTAATTATTACTGCCAGTAATGACGATCATAGGGCGAGCAGTTAGTACAGTTCATTTTCCCCTCATTCGTTCCTCATCTTCGATTACTTATTTATTTAGCTGTGTGCTTTTACTGGAGATGTGTGCATCTGTTAGTGCATGTGTGTGCAAGGGGGTTGAGCCTGTGTGAGGAGGCCTATGGTTGATGTCAAAATGTTTTACCTCCATGGCTTCCCATCTTGATTATTTTTGAGACCTTTTCTCGCTGAACCTGAAACTTGCCTAGTTGCCCAGAATCCTTGTCAGCATGGGCAGCCTTCGGGTGTCACTTTGGGTGTCACTTGAGCCAACACTGTCCCAGACTCTGGATCTCGGGATCTGTGGGGTGCCTTACTACAAGGACAAACTGATTAGTTACAGAAGGGATTTGTTCAAAAGAACTCCATGGCTGCCATCTATCATCCTGTTTCCACTCAAGGTTGCTTCCGCAGCATCCCACCCCAGGCTGACGTGGAGAATCCCAGGAGACCCTTAGCAGTCTCCCCGTTTCTGATTTTATCCGAGGAAAGCTCTAGATGAGGCTCATGTATTTGGAACCAAGACCACAGCTGCTGGGATGCTGTCCTGTCCAGGTCATGACGTTCCCAAGTGACCTATTGACTGATGAGCTCTTCTATTTGCAAGTGATCCTGAGAAGACGAGGAAAAACAGAAACAAAACAAACAGAGAAACAAAAAACCCAGCCGCCCTCTCCCATCCCTTTTGGGTTTGCATTTTCCAACTGTAGTCTCCACAGGGCTGAGGTGGTAAGTTAACCTTCTTCATCTGGGGGTGGAGCAAGCATGGTAGAGGAGGAGGGGGCTCCCACCCCACCCTCACCCGGGCCTCAGCTCTGCAACTTCATCCCTGGGTTGTTACTTACTCCTGTGTTTCTCTGCCTCCCAGACTCTCCCCGAGAGATCCCAGGCCCCTCCTCCAGAGCCACAGTAAACATTTTTCCTGGTAGTTTCTGATTCCCTCAGATCCTCCAAAGGGCTCTGCCTGGACTCTGCTCTAGGGTACAAGCCAAGGATCATTTCCTCCTAACTCCAGGCCTCACCAAGCTGGACCCCTGACCTCTGACTGCCAAGCCAACTTCACTGATGGCTTTCTTCTCCCCACCTTGCTCCTTCTGCAGGCTGGAGTCAAGATACAGCACGGCAGGCAGGCAATCCACACAGCATGCCATAGCACATGGGTGAGCTTGAACGCAGTCAGTCTAGGATACGGCAAACAGTCTGTGATCAGTCTAAGGACCCAGGTGAACTCATCCGTAAACAGCACACACAGTAAATGTGTACATGACGACACAAAATAGGATAGAACCAGCAAGTGCACAGACAGCAAACGATCACATAAGAAGACAGAAGCAGGAAGTTCAAACACCACCCAGGTGAATGAGCTCACAGGCTGCACTGAGCCACACTCAGGAAAGTGTGCACAAACGGCCCATGACAGTACACAGCAAGCATGTGGGTGGATAGCACATTATCCCATGCAGGCAATGTGTGCCTAAGCAGGCCTTAACAGTTCACAGGTGCCATGCTGAGGGCTGACTGTGTGCCTGTCTCTAGTAGGGCTGTGTGCACCAATGTCCCCATAGAGTGGTTAGGGGCAGTGTCTTCACTGTGTCTTAAGTTCTTATGATATATGAGGTAAGAACTTCCTTGGACACAAGGACCAGTTAGCACTGGATGGAGAGGTGGACTGGACCCTTCAGTGTCTAACCTTGACTTTCGGCCATTAGAACATGAGGACTGAACCCATGTTGTTTGCCTGTCCTGTGTTCTCTTAACATATCACGAATAGGTTAATACATCAAAAGGAACGGATTATATCACCAATGGACATGCCTAAACAAGGGTGTAACACATACATTATGTAGGTATATAAATATATACATTAACGACTTATGGAAAACACGGGTAGCTTCTCACAGTGGGAAGATCATGGGTAAGGGGGATAAAGTAAAAATACTAGAAGGAGAGAGAGGGAGTGGAGGTCCTGGGCAGTGGTGAGGCACCTTCGATGAGGGAGCCAAGGAAGACATCACATCACTAGAAAGACCCCAGTAAAGCTAATACCATAGCATGGGACAGAAAGCCTGGACCAGGGCTCTCTCTCAGGGAGGGATCAACAGGCTGATTCTCACCCTGGCAGGACAGAGCCAGGATTTCCCAAGGCGGTGAGGTGTCATCCCTGCGCAGCAGGGTACTTGCTATGCATCTGCAAGGCCAAGCTCCTAGGCTCCTGCAACCTGTGGATCAAGAGACTCAAGCTGCCTCAGTTACTCAAGGGCTTGCCTCCTGACACAAGGACAGATCCAGTCCTCAGCCCATAACAAAAAGCTGGGTGCCTTGGTGCACTTACATAAATCCCAATGTTGGGGAGGCAGAGTCAGATGGACCCCTGGGGTCACTGGCCAGAAAGCCCACCCCACAGTCAGAAATCTTGGCTTTAAAACACACATAAAGAATAGTGCCGGGGCTGGGGATTTAGCTCAGTGGGGGGCTGGGGATTTAGCTCAGTGGTAGAGTGCTTACCTAGGAAGAGCAAGGCCCTGGGTTCGGTCCCCAGCTCCAAAAAAAAAAAAAAAAAAAAAAAAAAAAAGAATAGTGCCTGAGGAACAAAAGCTGAGGATGTCTTCTGGTCTCTACACACACACATGCACACACGCACACATGCACAGGTGCATGCAAGCAGTCACATACACTTGTCTATACAAACACACAAAGAAGAGTGAATGAGAGTAGACCGTATGTCATGGAATGAGCCTTTTCCAACACAGGAATGTGAGCAGAGGCTTATGAGAGTATAATCAGGTGTCCAAGAGGAATTTGAATACTAGCTTTGTCCAAAGGGGCTTTTACTGAAACTTCATCTATCCTAGTATCTATCCTAGTGTCTATAGCCTCACATGTTGTCACACCTGACCAGCTGGACCTCAGAACACTGAGGAACATCTAGGTGCAGACACCAACCTAGGTGGGGTCAGGAACTCAGCACCGTGGATACAGGGACTGGGCAAGGCTATGCCTGGCTTGTTAAAACTGGATACCAGCAGCATCTCATACTGACTGCAAAAGCCCAGAACTAAGCAATTAAACGAATCTATGCATAAATTAAAAGGAGCCTCTGTTAGCCTGCCATAATTGTTTACTGATGAAAGGAAGTTTAAGAGATGAATGCAATTCGAAACATGGCACCACCAAGTCTTTGCTACATCAAAAAGTACTCCCCGTCCCTGCTAGGTTAGGACTTTGCCAGCATCAAAGTTGCTTTGGTCTGTACTCCTGATGTCAGATTATCACAATAGAGGCTCAGGTGTACCAATCTAATCTCTGCTCAGGAATTCCCAGTTCTATACCAGTGAAGTCAAATGGACTTTACCACCAAACTGCTCAGTTTTCCAGACTAAAGAACAAAATTACAGAATGTGGTTAAAATGGAATCATATTGAGGAGGGAAGAGACATCCCCATTTGATTCTGGAGATCTTGGGACAACTTTGCCACCAAGAAATGGGATGCCACTGGCCACAGAGCTGCTGAACGCCCTGGAGAGACACATCAAAATGGATGGGGCTTAAGTCCTATTACCTCTGGGATGGTTAATTTTTATTGGCAACAGGATAAAGGATCTCCTAGGAATTGAGTTTCTGAACATGCCAGTGAGGGAGTTTCTAGGTTAGGTAAATTGAAGTGGGAAGACCCACCACAGAGCACCATTCCACGGTGGCATCCCCAGACTTGAGGAGGACGGGGAGGGAGGGAGGGAGGGAAGGAGAGAGAGAGAGAGGAGGGAGGGAGGATTGTGGAGAATTGTGGTACCAGCATGGATCTCTCTCTGCCTCCTGATTATAGACACAATGTGACTAGCTGTCTCACTCTCTTGCTGCAATGACCTCTGTGCCCCAATTATATCTTGACCTATGAGCCAAATTTAGCCCTTCCTTCTTGCCTTCCTTCTTTCCTTCCTTCCTTCTTTCCTTCCTTTCTCCCTCCCTCCTTCCCTCCCTTCTTCCCTTTATTCCTTCCTTCCCTCTTTCCTTCCTTCCTTTCTCCCTCCCTCTCTCTTTCCCTTCCTCCTTCCCTCTATTTTTTCCTTCTTTCTTTCCTTCCTTCCGTTCTTTCTCCCTCCTTCCCTTCCTTCTTTCCTTCCTTCCTCAAATTGCTCTTGTCAGACATTTTGACCAAACAGTTGGGAAAGTGACTAGGGTACCCCATCACCTCCACCCGCCCTGTGTGTCTCCTCAGTCCTGTGTTGGATGCAGTGCCGTCTGCAGAGGTGACCTCTCCTTCAGAGAACGGGGCATGACCCTAGAGCACTTGTGTCTTCAATCTGTAGAAGGATGGCAAGCTCATTGCCACTCTCAGAGGGAAAATGTTGGTGTATAGGAACGCCACAGATGGGCTTGGTAACCCTGGTAGCCTTAGGCATCTCATGGTGGAATCCTGTGCACTATGCCAGGACTCCACTCACCCTCAGTGGAGACATGTGTGCCTACATACTCTATGTATGCATGTGTGTTCATGTGTATGGCCATGTGTGTGAGCCTACACACAGGTATATGTGAATGTAGAGACTGGAAATCAATGGCCAAGTGTCTTCCTCAGTCTTTCTCAACTTTATTTTTGAGGACAAGGTTTCTCACTGAAGCTGAAGCTCCTATTCAGCCAGACTCAGCGGTCAGCTGGACTTGGGCTCCTGTTCCATCACGCTCAGTGTGAAGATTACAGATTATGTCTCAGCTTTGTATGTGGGTGCTAGACATCTTAACCCAGGTCCCCATGCTGGGTCACCAAGTGTTTGGCTTGCTGTACTGTACCCCAGATAAATCCGTGGAGACTTTAGGATCCAGAAAAAGAGTCTGGTCTAAGGCTAAAAAAAATCCCACTGGGAGAGTTTTGCTGTATCATCAACAACCTTGACGTTAGTGTTTAAAAATCTTCCCACGGTCTTTAGTGTGTATGCACTTGGCAAACCTGGGCTCACCTGATGCCAGCTTCCAGGCTTGGATACCATAATTGTTCCTAAGGGCCATCTGTTAAATATCTGAGGTGGGACCATGAGTCCTAACTTGGCCTCTTGGAATCCACCCACCTTGCCAGGCGAGCCCCAGTCCTTGCCGGCCTGTCTGAGGAAGCCCTCATCCATCTGTTGAGCCCTGGGAACCTCTGGTCCCCACTGTCTCCAGCTGTCCCAGGAGATGTAACTTGGGTAATAACCATGCTAACGACAAAGCACTAACTGAAGACCCCAGTAACCCTTGGGTTTCCTCCTTTCCCATGGCCATGATAATGAAGCAGGGCAGGCCCTGGGGGAGTAATCAGATCCTACTCAGGGTTAGCTAAGAGGTGGTTTGTGGTCAGGTGCCCAGCAGATGGGTTCAAATTACCTGGCTTTAATTTCACCTAATTGGTGGGCTGGATTACCCCAAACTCATGAGACCAGGGAGTTTGTGGCTCTGGCTATTAGCACTGAAGTGACTCAACCCCATGGGGAAGAGGAGGAAAGAACCTGACCATGGAGACCAGATGACTAAGGAAAGGATTAAGCTCTTCAGCCTCCAATGTGTGCATCTGGTGAGAGTTTGCCACGAGTGTTCTACAGAAGATGGAAGATAGTTGGAAACCTGAAGGGTTGGGTCAACCTTGTCTCTCTCTCCTGTTGTTTGGTCTGAGGTTTTATTTTATCTATAAATATATTTATGTACTTGTACAATTTCCAAATACTTGCCAGACTGCTAGATTTTAGGGCTCCTCTAACATTAAACTTAAGTGTCCACCTACATGAGCTTATATAATGCCTAGATAACCCCCTTGAGGTATGGACCTTAAATTCTTAGCTCGTGGTTGTGAATACTGATGAAGAGAGATGAATGAAGCTGTTTGCTAAGACCTAGTAAGGCTCTGCCTCATGTTCATTGGTATAACAGAATACATGAGATGGGTATTGGAGGGTGAAAAGTCCCAAACTAGGTAACCACCTATGGTGAGGGCCTCATGCTGTCTCAAGTGACAGCAGAAACTAGAAGCGAGGGGACATGTATGGAGGCAAGTAAAGGGACTTTATGTCAGTAGATGATGTGGTTGACAGGAAAGTACTACTCCCTTGGTTAGCTCTGCTCCATGACCAAGACACCTCCCACCAGGCCCCACCTCTCAGTGTTGTCTCATGAGAAATTAATGCTGCAACCTGTGGAGTCTGGGGACTCAACTCTGACCACATGGCTCCTCATGGGAAGCAGGACTCTCAGCCATTCCACTCAGCCATCTCAATTGTCCTAACTTTCTGTGCCAAGTTCCCAAACAACCTCTTCTCTGAGGACTGTGTCAAGGGCCTCCACTTCAGGGGATCCACTATTTATCTCTCACTAGTTAGTCACTCACACAGTCATTCATTCATTCACTTATAATCCGATCCTTGAGTCTGTACTTAGCCTGAGAGTGCTGTATACCTACTAGGAACTTCACACACGTTTGTTGACTGACTTAGCGAGTAGCCCTGCAATGATTGACAGTTGGGGGGTCAGGGGGCTCTTCCATGGAGGGCAGTGTATAGGCTAAAGAGGTAAACAAGATGAGCACATCCACACCAGGGTGGGGGCTTTCACAAGAGCTGATACTGAACAGGACATTCTGGGAGCTTAAAGGAAGGCATATTATGCACAAAGCAGTGAAGAGTCAAACGTGGTGTTGGACACCTATGCCATCCATGTTCATTGAACAAATTGCTTTGTTTCCCCATCGAAGATCTTCTCCAGGGAGGGGGTGTGTGCTTGACTTTCAGGATGGAAGATGTGTCTGTTCCTGTGTGTTTGTGTTAATGTGTATGCATGTGTATAAATGGGTATGTCTGTATGCAAATATAGGCACGAATGTGTTGTGTATACATGTACATATATGTACACATATGTCCTTAATTGTCCATCTTCCTGGTTGCAAGTCTATGCCAGGCTATGATGAATGCTTTTAGAACAGGAGTCCTCAACCTAAGGGTCACTGTCTCTTTGGTGGGAGATCAAAGGACCCTTTAACAGGGGTCACATATCAGATATCCTGCACGTCATCCACATCCATTATGGTTCCTAACAGTAGCTAGATTAGTAGCAATGAAATAATTTGATAGGTGGGGACCACCACAAAATGAGGCACTCCATTAAAGGGTTACTAAATGGTTATTAGGAAGATTAAGAAAGATTGTTCTCGAAGGAAGAACAAAGGATTGAGACCAGAAAAAGATCATATAGAAATGTCCCCTCGAAGCTTCCCAAGTACTTTGATAAGGGATCTGAGTGACTCAGTAATCTGATTTCAGCCTAAGAAGCACTTTACAGCAGATCATCTCGGAAGACCAAGAGACAGAGAGCTCTCTACTTCTCGCCTGATTGAGAGCTTAAAGCTCCAGAAAGACTGTCCTTTGCTGGACTCTGGGCTGCTGCTGTCACTGCCTGCAGAATGAAAAAACTCTTGGCTCATGGAGTTCATGATGAAGAACAGTCTCACACAGTTCACCAAAGGCTCCCTGGACAGCCAGCTACTACATCTGCATACCTGGGAAAAAACGACATACCCAGGGGGTTGGTGACTTCCACAAAGGAACAGTTTGTACAAATCAGGTCTGGTCCATCAAGTGCCCCAGAAGACTGCAAATGTGCTTTTTAACCATATGTGAGTGTGCAGCGTGTGGCCACTTGACAACGATGACCCTAGTCCCTTCCCTGTGTTATGTAATTATCACCACAGCCAACTGAACAGCTCGCACCCTCAGGCCCCCCGTGCTTCTCAGGTGGCCACTGACAGAGTTTGGCCCCCAGACAGTTTAACCACACCGGGGCCACCTGGTACTTGAAGTACCTCAAGGGCCTTCATAAAACTGCTGGGTGACCACAAAAGCAACCACCAGTTCCTCTGGCGCCAGGCCCAGCAGGACGCACCCGCCCTGAGGTGGGGCGGGGAGGGTAAGGAGGGGTGAGGATGATGTAGCACTTTGTAGCTTCATCCCTAGCAAGCAGGGGCTAGGGGCCTCCAGGCAAGTTGTCACTTCTTTATAGAAACTAGCTCAGGTCAGCCTGAGGAAAGTCCCACCAGGATGAGGGTGCCAGTGTTCTGTCCCCTCTTTGTGCATTCCCGGTATGGAGCTGCCTGCCAGGAGCTCAGAAATTACGTATTTGAAGTTAGAATACCGGTGACTTGAAAGGAAAGAGAGAGACTTGAAAGGTCAGAGAGTTTCCATCTCTGACCCATCCTAGGCATCCCGAAAGGGACAATACCCATCCTAAAAGGTAGCCTTGTGTGTGGGGGTCTTCTTAGCAGGGTCTTGACCCTTGCAGGGCTTGGATATGTGGGAACAACCCTGAGCCTATGTTGATGCCTTTTGCCTCTTTTTTTTAGATCTTTTTTTTCTTTTGCATTTTTTTTTTTTTTTTTTTTTTTGGAGCCGAGGACCGAACCCAGGACCTTGCGCTTGCTAGGCAAGCGCACTACCGCTGAGCTAAATCCCCAACCCCTTTGCCTCTTATCTACATCTTAGGTTACCCAAAATCTGACTGTCCACCTCAATGCTCTCCACCACCCAACCATCTGTTTATTGGAAACCCACAGGGCTCTGACTACTAGGCTAATCATAACTGGACCCAAGTTTTGAGCCCCAGTACCGCCAGACTATGCGGTGGGGTTCTTGTGGCTGCCCTTCTTTGCAGCTTATCTTGCTCCAATGGGCACAAGGTTTGGAAGATCCATTCAAGCAAACCCTCAGGTATATACCAGCAGTTGCCCAAAAGGCCACAGTGAGAAGCCCGAACTGTAAGGAGGGTTGACCCTGAAAAATCACTGACCCCTGTTAATGGTAAGAAAGGAGTAACTCCTCAAGTGTGTCTCAAGGAGAGAAAGGAGACTCCTGTGCCATATGGTCTCAAAAGGACACTCGACTATCCAACAATTAAGAGCCAGGCAGTAAAAAAAATGAGAAGCCATAGTGGGGGTGGAAGACTTGGCACAGAGTGATCTGTCTTCCTCAGAGAGTATGGTACCCATGCTTCCTCGTAGGAGAACAACACTGGGAAGAGGAAAATGACTGTGCATCTGTGAAGAATTGAAGAGTTAACGGCAAAGTTTCCACGTAACAGCACCCTTGAAGAAGGAAGAGAGAGAGCCAGACCACAGGGCTTCCCATGTTCAGCTCATTGGTGCCACGACTCTGACTACAGCTCCTGGGCCCAGAGAAAGAGGGAGGAGAGAGTTATGAAAAGGAACTGGGGTTTTACAGTCAAGGCAGGGCTTGAGACATTCTCGGAAGGACGGGGACAGGCGGGCTACTGTACACAGCAAAGGAGATGAAAAGACGAGAAGATTCCAGGAATGAGCACACAGAGCTTCTGAATTCCCCCCCGTGAGAGGGCTCTCAGTGGGGCTCGGAGGAGCTGGGGATGAAACGGCCCCTGAACCCCTTTCCCCGCAATCCAGAAACCTCTGCTGGCCTTTACCCTGCTGGTTTCACGGGAGGTGCTTTTCCATTGCATCACAACTTACAAGTCAGATCCAGCCTGACGCCTTGGTTATTTATCTGAAGGGAGGACATTTCAGAGAACCTCGTCTCGGTTAATCATTCAGACAGGGTGGAGGACAGACAGACAGCACGTTTCTCCCATGCCATGTTTATGGTATGCGCGACTTTAGCATGCTGTCTATGGTTTCTCTGTTTGGCTTGCCTTTCCTCCCTCCTGGTGCTGGAGGAGATGAGGGATGGAAGGGAAAATGTAAAAAGAAATTGTCCAACTGCAGGTACATTTATTGAGCACTTACTATGTGCTATACTTAATGCACAATCCAAAGGAACAAGGTCTTAGCCCTGGAGCCTAGCTTCCTGCATTCCAAGTCCTGAGTATCTCTTCTTCTCCAGCTGGTAGGATCTGTCTCTGGCAAGTCACTGAGACACTCTGAGCCTCAGTTTCCCTCATCTTTGAGAGGAGAAATGATCACATGATCACATCCTGCCCTCTCCTTCACAGCCAGCAAATGGAAGAGGCATCTACTTAGGTGGGAGGGAGCTGGACGCCCAAACCATTCTTGGAATTCTTCCTTGTCTTCCCATGCACCTGATGGATTAAAAACATAACATTTGATTTGTTGTCAATATTATTACAACTATGACTACTATTTGAGGCAGCACCTCATGTATTTCAGGGTGGTTTTGAACTCCCTGTGTGGGTAAGCTTCTGCTCGCCCAGCATCGGTTTACAAGTACCCCCATACCGGCTTTATGCCTAAGATACTGGCGACTGGACCAGGAGGTCCATGCATAGTAGGTGTACAGTCTACCAACTAAGCTACATCAAGCCCTGAAGTCCTTTTTTATCTGAGTGAAGAAGCCACCCGCCCCTCCTCAAAACAGAATGAGCTTTGTACCACGTGAGTGAGTCCATGACTCCGTAAGAGAAACCTCAAGGCCATGTGGCCTTTGGCGTTCAGGATGCTTCCCCAGTTGCCTGCATTAGTTTTATTTAACACCCCCAGTGGGACCTGGGGCCATGCCTTGCAATCAAGCCCAGTGATATTTCTACAGAAAATGTATGAACATGTGCAAGGAGTGAAATAAACACGGGCTATAAATAGCCCAGTGTCGGTCTGGGTCAATTTTAGCTGCCTAGTAAGTTCAGGTCAGGCTAGTTGTGGTAGCCAAATAAATTATCAACTGTGGATAATTTCTAAGTGCCTGGGCCTTCAGGATTACGGAGAGGTGATGGAGGACCTCCATGACAGATGAGATCTATTGCTCGCAAGCTGTGGATTCTCCACCTCCTTGCATTACAAGAGAAACAGCCCTGGACAGGAAGCCGTCGGTATTGATGAGCAGGTCAATGCCTCCTGTGTATCTTCAAGGCTCAGGTTCTGAACCTCAACGCCTGACTGATGCCTGTGGCTATCAACTGGGAATGATAAGAGTCAGTCTAAGAAGTGGCGGGTGACTCATGGGGACAAAGGAAGCAGCTCATACTGGATCTTAATACCTACTTCCCTCTAACCGGCAAGAAGGGACAGTCTCAAGATATGGGATGTCAGAAAACAATAATTTATAGTCACACTGATATTTCTTTAGCTGAATGTCAGGGGATAGAGAGTATGGGACCGGTGCCCCTGTCAAAGTTTCATTCCTATTGGACTTGTCCCCGGACTGGCTCCATCAGTATCCCTCGTTCCTCTGTCAGATTTACCTTCTGATGGCGTCAACTGAACATGTTACTCTTTCGCAGAAAATCCTCTAGGGCTTTTGCTGAGGACCTGAGCACACTGACCGTGACTGCTAGGCAGGGTCAGTGTGCTGCATAGCCCCTCAGGTAAACTAAACGCAGAGATGTCACCGCACGGGTTCCTGCTCCAAGCTCACCTTCACCACAGCCTCAGTCTCCCATGGTTACGCTCCTTCTCTTTGTTTCAAACTAAAGCTTGCCTGAAATTGAAAACTTTTGACCATCTCCCCCAAAGAATATTTGTTGATGCCCCCAAGACAAAAGCAACCTGCCCGTTCTTTCCTTGGGAGGACTGTTCTACCTCCTTCTGGAGAATTCTTAGCTGTCTTCTGATTCTACCGTCTAGCTGGCCCACTTTTTTTCAGGAGGGCAAATTGGACCCATTTTACCCAGATTTAAAGTTGTCTGCAGTGTGATGTGTAGAGTCACAGATTAAGTGCCTACAGCCGCAGCAGCTCAGCTCTAGAACAGGCCGCTGTGCTGTTAACCACTTTCAAAAACTCTCAGCCTGGGCCGTTCTTAGATGACAGTCAAAGTGTTGGGGTGTTTCCTAACAACTGGCACAGGTGACAAATGGGGAAGGAGCCACACCAGAAGCTGCTGCTTCTTTTGCCTCGGAACCATTCAAGCTCCCCTCCCTCACCCCACAAGATTCTCAGAGTAGTTCTCCTCAGAGCAGCAGTAGCCTGTAGTCGTTAGTCTGGAAATGTGGAGCTGTGTCCACGATGCTTCAACCCCACCCCTGAAGGCCAGAGGTTTCCAAGGCTGGAATCTATTGACCTCTGGTCAACCTGTGCAGATGAGTCTCCATAAGGGCTTTTCAGGACTGTTGTCCATCTCTGAGTGACAAACGAGGGTTTCCTGGATTCCATCTTGGTGGTTGAGTTTCCAGGAGGTAAAGAGCTACTCCACAGCAAACAGCTTCCCATGGGATGAGCAGACCCTGTATGACTCACCAAATAAGGAGCAACTGTGGCAGCATCCAGTTCTGCATCAGACTGCAAGACACGACTCTTCCCTTTCATCTGATGGGCACGCAGCAGATATGCTAGGCTCACCATCCAGGAGAACTATGGGACAGGAGATGCGGCTGACAAAAGACTTCCCTAAGCATTCTACACCCTTTCTGTAACCACAGGTCTGACCCAGTTAATGTAGTCCATAGCTGGCGTCATAACAAGGAGGCCTGGATCGCATAAGGAAGATCCCTTAGATTTGAATGTGTCCCCACCCCACTGGGAACCCCACATGAACATAGATACTTCTGCCAGTTTGGGAACTTAGAAACCTTTTCCATTCTTGGCTAGACACTGTAGCACTGCTGTGGTTGCTTTGTGGGTACACGTAGCGCATCTCTGTGCTTGCAGTAGGGGCTGTGTGTGCGGCCATATTATTAGCTGGCAGTTCCCATATTCCCAGCCAATGCTTACATGACTGCTGTGGATTTGGAACTGAAGCTTCTTTTATCTGCTTACTTGCTTTTTTCGATCTCTCTCTCTCTCTCTCTCTCTCTCTCTATATATATATATATATATATATATATATATATATCTGTGTGTGTGTGTGTGTACATTGTATGTGTGCATGTAAACTGTATGTAGAATGTGTGTGTAAGTGTGCTGTGGTATGTGAACATAAGTATGCATGTGTCTGTGATGTGTGTATACAGTATGTCTATGATATGTATGTGATATGTATATAAGTTTGGCATGTGTACATTATACTGATATGTGGATATGTGTTTATGTGATATGTGTGTGTGGCATGTGTACATGATTTATATATGTGCATATGGTTTGTGTGCATGAGATGAGTATACATTTTTGTGGTGTGTATGTATATATGATGTTTTTGTGTGGCAATATATATATGAGGTGTGTATGTGCTTGTGTGTGTGATGTATATATGATGCATGTGTGAATACTATGTATGCATTTGTGTGTGTGGTATGTATAAATGATATCTGTGAATATATATGACATTTTTATGTTCAAGTACACGTCCCATAGCACATGTGCATATGATGACACACATGTGCAGGTCAGGGGACAAGTTTCAGGAGTCACTTCTTGTTCTGGTGCAGAATTTCTCTGGTTTCTACCACTTCATCACATGGTTTAGGTTAGCTGGGCCATGAACTTTTCCATGAGCCCCCTTTTCCGACACCATCTTGCTGTGGGAATCCTAGGGTTGCATATGAACAGCTTTACATCCAGACTTACGAACAAGGTTCTCTTGGATCCAGACTGAGGTCATCGGGCTTGTGTGGCAAGTGCTTTTACCACTGAGCATCTCCAGGCCCTTTGATGCATTCTGACATTCATTAGCTTTGATAATGCATATGAGTCAATGCCATTGAACCAAAAGTATTCTAAAATAAAATCCCTCTCCCATTCTCTGTGCGTCCCCTGCATTCATCGAGAATCAAGTTCAATGCAGCATGCCACCGCCTTTGCTATTCTTACATCTCTATTAAAATCCTGCTGTGTAACAAGCTTTATGTCATGGTGCTACATACATGACTAAGCCCTAGCTACCCCTGGGATCCAGGTCCTCTCTATCTGGAAGGAAAAGTGGACACAGATATAGTGTGACTCCTGCCATGGGACTTCTTCCTCAGTCTTCTGTGCCACTGACCAACTCCCAAGCTGTTCTTGAGTGTGGGCAGCCCAGGCACGCCTTGCCTTCTGGAGTTTGGGCCACTCCAAGTAGGCGTCCTTCTGCCTGTCACTAAGCAGAGATGACATGAGTGGGTACAACTGACATGTTTCTTCCTTTTGGCAGTGTGGGTGCCCGCAACATTTTCTTCTCTTTCTCTTTCCAGAAGTGCAGTGGGTAGCATGCCAGGGGGGAGTGGGTGGATCCAACCACCATGGTCCAAATGGCCATGCTGACTTTCCTGCGTTTTAAGCATCTATAGCGCTGTTGTGGGTCTGCTGAGGTCCCTGAATATGCTGCTGGCATTCTCACCCACATCAAGAAGGGCTCAGAGCACTGTCAGAGCAGGAAGGAGACATCATACAGATCTTCCTAGCCATAGAATACCAACACACAGAGGAGGACAGCTAGAAGAGCCTGCACTTGAAAATATAATCCTTACTTTTTTCCCCTTCTTTGCTTTGATTCAACACTTGAAGTCTTGTTCTGATCTTTATAGCCCCCTCAGTCTCTGACTTTTGTTAGGTGGAAGAAAGAATTACTCGGTCTTTCTTACTACCCAGCAAAACTGGCAGCACACAGTAGGTGTTTCATAAATATTGCATAATTAGAATGCACTTAAAAGGTGCTTGTAAATATTGTATAATTAAAATAAGATCCAGTATTTTGTCAAAGGACCAACAATAGTTTAAATTCCATCAATTCAGAAATGAAGGTTAAGAGTAAGCCAGAACCCTAAAATCTGTCTTCCAGCTCATAATAACACTTAAAAACAAATAATGCATGATCTTAGCCAAACCAGAGATGTGTTTGTTGTTCATTGTCTGCAGAATGAAGACCAGTTGATCCTAAGGTCTGTGGAAGCAACCACCAGCTACGGTGATGAATGAGGAAGAAGGCAGCGGCCTCATTCCACTTCTGTGCAGTGAGAATAAATGTGTCTATTGAACCCATGCAGGACTTAGGGAGGGGTTTCTCTGTGTCTCAGATGAGGTGAGCTTACAGACTGACAGCCACTTTCCTAGCTCATCCTCACAGCATCTCAGTGAGGGCTCACCAGATAGTGCCTCCATTCAGGAAGTTCTCTTTCCAGAGCGTTCAGTCTCTGAGAATCCCGTTTCAAGGGAATCTTCTTTGCTAGGTCCCAGCTCCGTTCTCTTGTGAACCAGAGCTTCTATTTTCTCTTCACGGTTATCTTGCAAGCAAAGAGGTGAGGAGAAGACCCTAGGGAAGAGAATGTTGTTTGGAGCATGCTCACTGGGCAAACTATGTACAAAGGTGCTGGAGCATGTCACCTCCAGACTCCAGCACCTCAGAGCTGATAGGTGGCAGGCCTACCACCTGGCAAGCTCTGTGCTTTGTTGTGGAGTGAATTTCAGCTCTGCTTACCTGCATCTGGTGCTTTACATCCCACATTAAAAGGCTAAAAGTGATGGGCCTCGCCCTTTGGTGACTTTCCCTAAAAGTGCTTCAGGTGGGCTTTGGTGACTGGTTACCACCTCAGACAAGATCAGCAGGCTCCCAGGCAGCGTACTCAAATAATGTAGGTTTCACTTCTAAACTATATAGGAATCTCAACCAATCTTCCCTTTCCAGAAATGTATCCCATATCATATAATGCCAACATTGGCCATAAAAATAAATGTATTTTATTTGGTTTTAAATTTTATTTATGAGCAGGACTAGGGATAAAACCCAGGGTTTTGCCCATGCTAGGTAAACACTCCATCACTGTGGTGTATCTCAAACCCTGTATGTGAATTTTAAAAACAAGTGTCTGTCAAGAACACAAAGCAGACCCTTCTATTTGTGTGAAAACAACAGGGTCATCTGGGATTCCTGTTGAATGGGTCAGGCCTAAGCTGACACCACACTCCCAGCATGCATCTCACCTTTTCTGCAACTCTTGTTTCATCAGGAACCTTGGGCCACAACTCTCACTGCAACACCTCCCCATGCCTCGGAGAGCTCCTGGGTAAGGTTGGCAAGTCCGTCTCATCCATTCTTAGCTTGCTGGAATTGGAATCTCCGAGTAGACTAATACCGTGAGGAACGATGCTCTGAAGAACTTGTTCTAGTGTTCTAGTTTGAGCGCTCAGGGTCTATGACTGGCTTAGGAATAACCTGTTGAGTTAAATGCACAAAGTGTGTCTACTAACAGCCCAGAGGGCTCACCCAGCTGCTGTACTCTCATGAGAAAGCATGCCTACCTCTGTTAGAGAATCTTACATACTGGAAATTCCTTAGTCAACAGACTTTGATATTCATGACCACAGGCCATCTGGTAAAATTCACTCTCACCCTTTGGCTGCAGTTGACCATTTCTGCAAATAGCAAAAACCCACCTGAAAACACCGAAAGAATCCATAGTAGACATCTGGAAGCCAGGACACCCGCTCTTTGTGTATCTATAACTCGTTCCATACTGTCAGCTGCTTACGAATATTTCAGATAGCTGAGCATCTCTCTGCTCACAACACACCAACTTGCCACTAGAAATGCAAAATTAACTAAAAGATCCTTTTGACCTCCAATAACCTAATTATGAGCCAATCCGTAGGTGATTAGCAAGACTAAGGAGTAATGACTTTCTGTCTTCCCCCTATTCTCTTCTTCAGTCCTCAAATGTCTTAGACTTAAATCCTTCTCTACCCAGTGAGGTTCCTTTGCTTGTCTACCCCATAAGGACAAGAGTAGTAGGATAAAAGGTCACAAAATAATTAACCTCAGGTGCAAAGGGTGGGCTCTAGTCTCTACCTGTCAAGTGTGGGTCTGCGAGCCAGGCAAAACTATATGCCGGCTGACCTGCATTTCTTGGTGTGACACAGGCCTGCTGGTTACTGCTCATGCCTTTCAGTCTAAGTATTTATTGATATGTGAGAGAGTTCTGCAAGGATCCAGAGTAATGCAGATCTGAGACAATGCCCTGGAGCTCCATGGAAGTCAACTGGATGTCAGGGTAGATCCTAAGAGATGACAGTGATGATTTATAGGATCTTTGGCCACTCTTGAGAAACATATAGAAGCCCCTCTGGAAAAATGTACCTATATGGAAGGGAGCTGCCAGACCCCCCTGATGACCCATTTCTGGGAGATGAGAGAGCTCATGGGCCCCTGAGAACTGTAGCTGTAGACCTCAGCAGGTGGGGCCACAACCCAAAGAAGAAAGCTTGCCACAAGCCTAGAAGCCACCACCGGGCACAGACGCCCTTCTTCACCCTGCCCTTCTGAAGATGGCCATGCGTATTTACATCTTATCGTTTCTTCTAGAGAAACGAAAGAGCGCCCATCTGCCCAACCACACTCCGCTTCCAGGAAACCGAAATGAGAGCGGATGTTGTCTGTCATGGCTTGGTTTCATTTTTTTTGCCTTCCTTTCATGCGAGACTCTATTTTTGTTATTGTAGCCTTGCAAGATACTTTTGAGAGATATTTCCTTTTCTCCCTCCCTATGTTCCTCCTGAATTGTCCAAAGCCTTGACCTGCAGAAGGAGAAGCAGATACTGATGAAGCCATTTAGCCACAGGCAAGTTACCTTGTATACTCCCCCATAGCCCTTCAGAATGATGCCCAGAGGGTTCCTGTAAGGATGTGGCCCTGCGACTTAAGGGATGCTCGGCAGTTGCTGAACCTGCTGTGGGACATGTGGCCTCAAGACCTTTCCCTTCATGGTGTCTGCTTCACATCTTCTACCTTTTCATACTCTCTTTCCATATGACTCCAATTGTCTTCACAGACTTGTTAGACGGTCATGTCTTCTTTTGGATGTGAGGTGAGATTGACAGGTGCCTAGGAGGAGAAGCAGGATAGGACCAAAGAGTTTCCTGACTGTGAAGATCAGACTCCCAAATTTCTTGACTAGACACCTTAAGGACATGAACTCTGAAGGCATTTTGCATCTGTCTCCAGGACCCAGCATTCAAGATGTAAACACTGATTTCAAGTTATGGCCAGGGACTGAGATGCTGCTGGGTCCTGCAGCCCAAATGAAATATGAACCATTCTGAAGTATGATGACTCTTGATTTGCCAACCCCTGGCCAGGATCCCCAATGTGCATGGTAACTTTTTCCTCCGGGGAAATCCAGTTTCCAGCATCCTGTCAAAGATGCACAAGATGCAAAGGGCAAGAATTGATAGTTTAGAAAGTTCTCTCGCATGTTGCTTATACATTGCTTCAAGGCCTATCTACCTACTCCTCCATTTTCTGTTCAAACATATCCACATGGCATTCACCCTAGGAATTTATGATTATATGGGCTATGGGAAGATATATACTGGACATCTTAATCCTCAAGATCAAGACAAGTCATCTACTTTAGGATAGAGGGGACAGTGTCTGAGGCTGTCACCTTCACATGAAATGCTTATGGAGAAGAGTCTAACTCCTAGACTCAAGCTTCTGTCCTTAGACACTCTACTGAGCTCATAGTTGGCATTGCCTGGCAAGGTTGTCTAGTTCATTCATGGTTCTGGTTTCACCCCTGTCACTGTGATAAAATAACACAACACAAAGCAACATAAGAAAGAACGGGTTTTATTTTAGTGACAACTCCAGGCTACAGTCTATCACAGTAAGTCTAAGGTAAGAACATCAAAACACTAGTTACATCCAGTCAACAGTCAAGAGCCGAGAGAGGAGAATATGCACCCATTCTTACTTGCTAGTTTGGGCTCAGCTCAAAATGTTCTCTGCTCTTAGATAATTGAGGACACCCGACCTCTCTTCTCATGAGGGAAAGGCAGAGAATGAAAGAATTCACTTACAATGCTAAAGGTATACAAGAGAGGATTCCAGGAATAATCAACCCCAAAACACCCACTGGACTCCTCAAGCAGAGAGGGGAGCCCACCTTCAGCACAGACATCAGAATAGATATCCTTCTGAAGGAAAGATCCTCTGAATGCATTTTGAATCAACTTCCTAAAATAGTGTGTTTTCTCCATACAGAGAGATGAATGGAGAGGGAGGGCCTAGTTCAGCATCTTCCTCCTCAGGGGCCAGTCATCCCGTTATCAGAATGTTCTCGAAGGAGTAATATGAGAGCAATATCTTACTCAGATTCCACTTTTATGTTCTTAACCCACAAAACAAGCCCTCCTGAGCACTCAATGCTCAAACAACTGCTCATTTTAACACCTTACATGCAAGGAAGCCGACATGGTTTGAGGAGTTCACACTTGGTCCAGCAAGTGAGCATTCAAAGCCAGTTCCTATTTGTCACACTGTAATTGATGAAACATCTCCTGTCCACACTGTAGATGGGGGCCCCTTCTGCTTGATAAAGGTACAGTAGGTAGTTTGGGACTCAATAACTCGTGAAATCCATTCTTGTACTCCTTCGTCACATGAGTGAATTCCTTCATTTTGTGCCTTCCCCCATAAATTCATGAGACGCTTGTACACTAACATGTTAAGTTCTCAAGCTTCTGTGCCTTGTGACAATGTGCCAAGAGAAGGCTCTGTCACTCATGACTGGCTCATTTCATGACTCTCTCTCTCTCTCTCTCTCTCTCTCTCTCTCTCTCTCTCTCTCTGTGTGTGTGTGTGTGTGTGTGTGTGTGTGTGTGTGTGTGTGCATGCATGTAAGGCTAAAAGCAGACATTAGTTCAGTCCATTTGTCTCCACCTTTCTTTTTAATTACAAAGTTCCTCATCTAATCTGGAGCTCAAAACTTGGTTGACTGGTTGGTGGACAGAAGGGATCTATTGACCCCACACCAGAGCGACAGTTGCAGCAGCAAGCTTCTCAAGTGAGCTGACTCAAGCGCTCACATTCATGTGAGCCAACACTCTAACAGTTGAACCACCTCCTCACCCTGTGATCCATTTTTTTTTTCTGTAGACCCAAAGACATCCTCAGACTGGGTTTAAATGGTTTCCCTTGTGGGGCAGGCCTGAAACAAGCAGGATCGTGTGATATTTTGAAGTAGAGGATACGTCTAACCAGTATGAGCTTTCGAAGTGCTGCCATGGAGGGCAACTTTCTTGGTCTGTTTGAAGAAGAAGAAGGCAGCCAAGACTCCGTAGCTGCTCTGAGCTCTAGTTCTAGAGCTCCAGAGATTTGTCTTATTAAATGCTTTTCTCTCCACTGCAACACTGAGCACCCAGTGTGACCACAGTGGATAAAACCTCTGAAGACCCCAGGAAGCCAAAGGCAAGCGAGGGAGCCTGAGATGAATGCCAAGTGCAAGTCAGAATGTGTATCCAGACTCTGGTAGTCCACTGGAAATCAGTCTGAAACCTGTTTGCTTTTCCCTCTCACAGAGATATGAGATACACACACACATATGCACACTTACATTTGCACATGAAAACACAGGTACAAGTATATATTTTCATTTTCACAAAAATATACAGGCACATACATATATACACATACACATACAGACAATGTACATAGACATATGTGTATACACAAACACACATATACATGTGCACACAGACACACAAACATACATATACACACATATAGATGCATTTACATGTAAACATACACTGACTGACACAGGTATATACATACAGATACACACCTATACAAATGTATATAGACATATGTGTATATACAGACACATATGTACATGTGCACACAGACACACAAACATATATATACAGACATATAGATGCATATATATATATGTATATATATATATGACCCCACACCAGAGCGACATACACTAACAAACACAGATATATACACACCCATACAAAGATACCTTTAGACACATATAATTGCATACACATAGAGACACTAACATATATGCACATAAAGCAGCATATATACATACATATACATAGACAGACATACAAGCAGACACATTAGGCTTACACACATATTATGTATAATACATAAGACACACACTTACAAAAATATACCCATATACATGTACACATACATATGAACACATAATGAAAACAGACATATGTGCATATATTCACATATTCAGACACACAGACACACAGAGACACATACAAGTACAGATGAACACATCCACACATAGAGGCCCACAGACATACTTCTCTAGCAACATGCTGTCTTGTGATCTTAGAGAATTAAAGGTGAGATGACATTTTCTCATCAGAAGGGACATTCCCTAGCTTCTTTCACAAAGGGAACAAAGACCTTAAACTACATCCGTGCTTTTTCTTCTGTCTTACTTCACGTTACATAATCAAAGCTGTGTTCAGCTCTTGGTGTCTGGGGGAGAGCAGACTTGAGTCTAAATGGCTGCAGTGTCTTTGGCTCTCCTCAGAAGCTCAGAGCTCTGGTCCCTTCTCCCCTGTGAGGTGAGGCTAACCCTGGTCAAGTGTCGGGCCAGACAGGGTGCCAGCTCATAGCTGTTTCTGAGTCTCCTGAGGAAGTAAGTGGAGGACAACTAAGACGTTACTGGGGATGTGGTTGTCTACCAGGAAAATGTGCTACTTCGGTGGCCCAGTTCCGATTGACCTGAAGGGTGGTAGCATCAGAATATGTGACCTGATTAAAATACACACTACTCCATCGACAAGTAACTCAGCAAAAGTTATGACCACATGAAGACAAGTTGCCTGACCCACACTGTCTCATTGTTGCCTCTTTGTGGAAATCCACCTTAGTGGCACGTCTCAAACCACCCATCCTCAAGGGTCTTGGCCATTACTGTCAGTGACAGTGTCCCTGAAGGCATGGGTCCTACCTGGTCATCTGGGTACATGCCCACAGCACCGATTCAGTGCCAGGTACAAAAAGGCTTCCTGTTTATACACCTGCCAACTGCACAGGAGTGTGCACAGGGTCAGGCTAACCTTGGGGTGATGGACAGGACCCAGATCTGTTTACGGTCAGATTTCCAGCTGTTTCTGTAACTGATCTCCTAAGAGTCAAGTTTGTAGGAGCACAGCCCATGGTCAAAGCCTGCAGGAGGTTTGTCCTTTTGACCCAAGGCATTTGGTGGATCTTTCTAAGAGCTGCACCACGTAATCTACCCATAACCAACTCCAACTTCACCCTTCCTCCCTGAAAGCATTACAAGGAAAAAGAAAAAAAAATTATCACCTGCCATGAATATCACAGGAAAGAAATATTGGCAAGAATGCGAGGGGAGGGGATCTCACACAACAACCCCAAAGAGAAATTCCAGCTTCTAGTATAGACATGATTTAAATTTTCATGAACAAATCAGATGGTTCTCACAAAGGCAGCAGTGATGGGGATAAAGAAAGAAAACATAAAACACACCACAAACCACAGGGGGCTGTGTGACCTGGCAGGGTCCCCCCGGAGGATCCTTCTGACCAGGCCGTGGTGCACACTCCTTGTCACGGAATACACCTTCTGCTCCGGCTAATTACTTTTTTAAAATTCATATCTAGAGCCACGGGCTGCCTCGTGGGATTAAGCACAGTATGCTGTGCAAATTGAAAATAAGATAGCTGTTAGGAATATATGCTTGCCTCTATGATTACTGTAGCAAACAAAGGCAAAACATTAATTTACATCTATTATAATGGAGAAACAAAGACAGAGACACTCCTGGCATCTCAGGCAAGAGATGGATTTGCAAAGGTGATGTTCTCCAGGGACAGTGGAGGTGATGCTCTGCAGGGGTAAAGGGCTGCTGGGATGGGGTTGAGGGACTGAGGATCCCTTTGGAGGTTGCCACACTCCTCACCTACCTGATGGACAAGAGAGGAGCGGAGAAGATGGAGAGACGGCATTGCCTCCACCCAGCAAGCCGGGAGCAGAGGGACTTGGTTTCTCTCAAATTCACACCTGAGTTTCTGACAGGACATGTTTCAGACATGGGGTTTTTGCTTTTAATCAAAAGACTGAGAGAACCACAGAGAAACTCATGACAAAGTGTGCTTAACACCCCTCGGTATATTTTGGGAGGCCATTATATTTTCGTGTGCTGCAGTGTTTCTTTCTATTGTGGCAGACACTCAGGTTGCTTTTCTCCTGGCCCTGGCTGCAGTCCTTGGCCTTGATGACATTAAGAAATCTGTCCAGATTTCTACAGACTGAATGGTGTCACCTAGACTGTCTGTGTGACACTGGAGTGGACGTGGAAGTTTTATGGTCCCTGGACAGGTTTTCTTGTCATTTTTTACTTCTCATCCTGAATGCTTTTCACTCAGAGAGAGAGAGAGATGCCTGGTCTCAGAGTCTCTCGGAGCCATGAATAAATGTAGAGCATTGCTTCCTTGAGGTCTGCCATTTTGCATTCCCCCATGGAGGTAAGGTACAAGGTGTTAGGTATCAAGGCATACCCCCCAACGGAACAGTGGTGTGCAGGAGGGCAACCCATCTGTTCACATCAGAGGAACCAGGTCTTCCTTAGTCAGCGCTTGGGGTTTATCTCATAGCCTGGAGCACTCTGATGTTTTTCCAGAGGCTTGTCTGTCTTGAACCAGCTGTGACCCAGACCTTCCTGCATTTAGCCTGTGTCCTAGACTTTTCCCTGTTTTCCCATGTCAGAGCCTGGTCCTCAGTACCTGTCAACAAGACAGTGTATAAGCCTGTCCTTGTGGGGATATTAGTGGGGCCTCTGTGAAGTTTCAGGGTCCAGTTAAAGCAGAGTCTTGTAGGATAGTTTCCTGACGGGGGTGGAGGGGGACTGAAATAGCTATTAAAGATATTTGTAATGCTTAGCTCTTCCTAGACAAAGGAATAGCAAGCCATGCTAGACTTCATCCAAACACTTGAAGTGGACAGTTCTGACTCTCAACCACAGTTGTGCAGCCTTCACTAAGTCTCCTGGTGCCAAACACTCTGATGACCTCCCTGTCACTCAAAGGGTATAAGGCTTAGGAGGAAATAAGCTCTACACGCTGCCTACTCATTGCAATAGCTTGATGTATCAATCACCCGGTCTCTCGGACCCTTTGTTTTCTCTTCTGCCTCACGGGCTCAGGGCAAAAGTCCCCATTCTATTCTACACCCTTGTGGCTGAGATTGGGGCTTTGAGCAATGACATTAAATTGTAGCAGGGAGGAGGAAGGACAATTCCTAGGGTAAGAGGGGGTGAAGAGGCAGGGGGTGGGCAAGGTCTGATCACCAGGTCCTGGATTTTGAAGTATTTTATCTGGTAGAAATGCAGAGAACATTTACATATTGGAAATAACTCTGTCCACCTAGATAAGATTGTGCGGGTAACAATAGGCAGAAACAGTTCGCAACAGCTTCCTTTCAATTAACCATTTAAATCACAGCCCATACAAAGCCCCGACCCCTGTCGCTTTGTGATACAAAAAAGGAGAGTTCACACGGCTAAATGTGGAAGATGCACAACCTTCCCCTGAGGTCCACGGCTCTCTTTGAAAGAACTTTCTCCTGGCTGTTGCAGGAGATATGTTTGCCCCTGCCCTGGAGCAATTCCTTACAGATAGCCCCTCCTGATTCATTTTGCTTGGACTTTAACGTTGACATTAAAGAAAGAAGAAGATAGGGCTGTAGAGGTAAAAATCTCCCCTCTCTCACTCAGTGCTTAGGTATTTTTAGCCAGTTCTTGGGTTTGATGCAGAAAAGGGGGGGGGGGTGTGCTTAAATTTAGAAAGAAATGACATCGTTGATTGTCATTAAAAGTCCTGACTGTCAGGTTCGAAAGTCATCCTGGTAGGCCCTCTGTGGTAAATAACAAATCAGTGATTTCCTCGAGACCCATTTTAAGGTATGTCAACTAGAAGTGTTCGAGGAAGGTTTGGACGGGTGGGTGTGAGCTGGCTGTTCCACAGCAGGTGACTTCCCAACACTAACAGCAGATATGTAGGTCTGGAGGGACCACAGCCCGGTAGAGTGGCCACACTCAGTTGTCTGCAAAAGTCACACAACAGGAGCGAGTGATGCTGAGACTGAATTCTGTAGACAGCCATGGTGGGCAGCCAGGTCCGTGTCTCCTTCTGTGATCCTTGGTGTTCAGATTTGAAAAGGGGTTTGAACATTGCAAGCCACACAGGGATGTCAAGAGAGTCAAGATGACGGGAAATGGGTGCCCAGGAAGCAACTCTCGGAGGGGTCTTAGCACGGTGACAGGTGCCATGAGTGTAGAGTTAGCAGACAGGCACAGTAACTTCACCACACGGAATGCACAGGGGACTCCAGCAAGGGACCATCCAGTGAGTTTTTCCATCGTTACTCAGAGTTAATGAGTAAGTTGCTCCACCTCCCACCCCTGCTTACAGATGCTCAGGTGTCACCCGAGGTCAGAGTTCTACCCCACCACTGAGTGACAGCCGGCCCAGTCCTACTCACTGGGACAATGGCCACAGCCCACAGGGAGGGGGCATGAAATCTAGCCCTCTGAGGGGGCGATTGGGCCACTAAGAATAAAGCCAGTGTGAACATAGACACTGAAATTTATCAGGAGTCCTCTCCTGACACACGTCTTCCCTCTGCTGCCTCCCGGCACAGGCAACTTCTGGTTCTTCTGTTTGTGCTCTAAGGTCTTACAGAGAATAGAGTGTGTGAATGAAGGTTGTTCAAAGAAATGAAGTCTAGATAGTGGGATGGGGGAGCTAATAAAGGAGGGGAGAGAAGGAAGAGAACCAGAAGTGGGGTTGGGGGGGACAAATTTGTGTGTGGTAGGAGTACCTTACAGACATGTTTCAACATTTCATAGTTTTTAAAGTTAATTATGCATTTAAATCCTCGCATATATGTGGTGTGAGGGTCTATGAGGGTTCATTCATACCATGTTCTTTTGCTGGCCAGAGGACACCCCGTAGGGATCCCTTCTCTCTTTCGTTCTACCATGTTTGCCCAAGGGATGGAACTTGAGTCTTGAAGCCTGACAGCAAAAGTCCTTATCCACTGAACTGTCTTTCTGGCTCTATATTTTTTAATCAGTTTTGAGTCATGGAGTGGTAAGTTTGCTCTTCTCTCCATGATACTACACACATGAAAGTCATCCGATATTTACAGGATCCCAAGTGAGTTTGCATTTCATCTGGGTTGGTAGTGGTGACTTTTATGATTCCGGATGAACTCCATTCTGCATAATGCGTGCGTCATAGTCTCTACCGTTTCTCACTCAGGCACATTTAAAAGAAGGCTGGGTTGATTTAAGAAATAATAAGTAGGCATAACATGCACTGGCTTTTAGAAGTGTAATATTTAAGGTATAAGACTTGATCTTACATGCACATACACATACATGCATTGTACATCGCACAGATAAAGCCAACTAACATAATAGTCACCTTGTCTAGTTACTAGTGTAGTACCAAGTGTGTGGTACACATGTTAATGGTGTGTGTGTGTGTGTGTGTGTGTGTGTGTGTGAGTGTACAGCTGTGCCTCTTTCACTGCGTTCAGGTCCAAGTTGAGTGGGAGCCCACATTCTCCTCCTTTCCTCTAAGGTAATCTCAGCCCAGGTAGGACCCTTAAATTTTTGCCTCCACTGGGACTTGGTCTGGGTCTATGGCCTCGTACGTATCCAGAGAGGGCTTCCAAGGTGAGGGCTCTCTGGAGTATGGTATCATGCTTAGCCCATCCAGGGATGGCATCACCCTGGCCTGAGGAGAAAATGCTGCACCAGGCTGTCTGAACAAATTAGAGCAAAGATCAGGTTCCTCAGTGAGCCTTCCAGAACCTCTTGTAGCACTCTTTGATCAGGGCACTCCTGCTGTTTATAAAAGGTGTTGGCACTATGCCTGGTTAGAATTGGACTTTCAGTTTGTCTGCACATGGCTGCTGTGTTTCTAGAAGTTCTGAAAGTACATCCACCAAGAACCCCCTCAAGCTGGGGTAGAGCTCCAGACTCCAGAACTATGCCCTTTACTAAGGGAAGCAGAGTCCTGAAAAAAAAAAAGGGTGTAGGTTCTGCTCCTGAGATTGATGCAGAAGCTGAATTTCCAAAGATGAGGTACGCGAACAGATAACACAGCAACCCTGCTTGCCTCTGCCTGGCATCCCCACCGTTCCGGTCAGTGCATCCTTCCCAGAGGGATGCATGGACAGGGCAGGGCTGTCTTGATTTGCCTTGTGCTGCTATAACGAAACACCGGAACCTGGCTGTGTTATTATGAAGGAAAGGGGCTTTTCAAACTTGGAGGTACAAAAGTGTGCTGCCAACATCAATCCTGCCCCACGTGCCAGCATTCATTCTTCCCCGTGAGGGCTGGGTGGGGCTAGTATCAGAAAGATGGAAGGCCATGGCCAAAGCTCAGAACAGGAAGCAAGAAAGCTTGCTGAGAAACCCAGGTCTCTCTGCAGTGGGAGCTAACCCACTTTGTCCGATCAGAGCACACCCCTTCTAAAGGGGATTCACCTTGACTTGCTTGCATCCCGCTAGACTCTGCCTCTTAAAGTCCCACCACCTGTGAATAACCCTCCACCCTGAGGGACCAAGTCCCCAGCATGAAAACTTTTAAGGGGACACACCCAAGGCCCATCCAGACCTCAGCCGAAGCCTCACCCTCTGTCTAACAGAGGCAGAAGCAAAGCTTTGCATTGGGGAAGCTGTAAGGCCACGGATCACACCTCTTTGCCAGAGCCAGCCCTGTATCACTTCTGCAGGATAAAATCCACCCCTGCTTTCAGCATTTGTGACAGCTGTTTGGCTGTGGACACAGGGTAAGCCCAGACCCGTCACCTCCCTCCTAGCTCACTTGCATCACCTACATCAGCCAGACTCTCTGCACCTGACTCATGTCCGAAAGCCAGGTCCCTTATATATATGTAGACAGATTTGTATCAACACTGCATTGTTACACTTGACTTCCCCTTTTTTTTAATTATGTAAAAAAAAATCACATTAAGCCGAATCTAATTACTGCAATGTATATTAGAAGCAGGGCACCATCAAAATTTTATTTAAATTAATCAGGTTTTGATTTAAGATATTAAATTCAAATTAATCATGTAAAAATGGAAATGATCCTTGACGGGTTTCCAGCTGTGACTTCAGTCTGTTTCCTCGTGAGTCACTTTCGGGATGTCTTGGGGGGAACATTACAAAAATTCACGCCGGAGCTATTTCAATTACAGTTATTTAGCAGGACAGATGTAAAGAATATGCTATAATTAAGAAGGAGCTGATGACATGGTCACAGATTTTCAGGATTAAAAGTGGAAAAAACCATAATAACCCTACGTGGGCCAGAATGAAAACTGGCCGTGCTGCCCAGGTTCGAATGCAATGGAGCAGAGCGTCCAACGCAGACAGACGGAGAACGGCAGAGGCATGGGACTTTCTCCTCTGAAGCTATCTGCACCCTCCGACTTGGGTTTCAACTTTGAAGTTTCATTAGCAGGCTGCTACTAACTGATATTACAATTCTTATCACTCCTTAAATTGTCTTCCCCCATGGCTATCATAGCCATGGACTAATTTGATTCCAGGGCTATCAAAAAAAAAAAAATCTCCGAGAGCTAAAATAACACTTGAAGACCCATCTGAAATCAAATTGCCTATATTGGCATGTGTGATATCGCTTACAGAGAGATAACTTATTATTTATGCTCACCCGTGATTGTATCAAGATCTCCTTTTAAATTAATGCTAATTTCTCTTATTGGTAATATGTTTCATGGGGTCATAGAGTGCTTGGACATACCTTAACCCGATTTTAGATGGAGTGGGCTGTGGTGCTTTGTCCTTAAATGGTAAGACCGATGCATTGGTAAAGGCTTTGTGGCTCGCCCTGAGCCTTGCAGTTAATTGGACGCTGTAAGTCTCCCGTTTTTGTTTCTCCCAGTATTCTCTAGTGATGTGCCTACCTCTGACGGGGCTCACCTCAGGAGAAGGCTGGCTTCCAAAGCCTTAAGAATCCCTAACGATCACCACATCTTCAAGGGCCTAGCAGCACGCTTGGTCATAACAGAAACCCTTGCTTGGTGGCTGTGAGACTGGGCCCCCCGGTCTGTTTCCAGTGTTTTGGCTGAACCCCTGAGAAGGACTGGGGTAGGGGCTTTCCAGCCCCAGGACATGACTCATGTTCAGTTTCAGAGTCTTCAGCCATTGATCAGTGTTTCCATGCAGTGAGCAGTGCATGTGTCCTTCCTCACATCCTCTCGGACAGACAAACAACTCTGATCTTCACCTGGGCCCTCTGCTGTCCTCTGTCGCCACATGGGCCCAGGGACTCTGGCTGTATGAGCCAGCATTTATCCCAAGCTTGAGATGAGCAAAGCGTCCCTCCGTCCTCAGTGCTAGGCTTCCACTCAGCCTCAGCAGCTCCTGTCAGGCTGTTAATGTCCTTCCACGCTGTCTTTTCCTCTGGAAAGTTGACCTCAAGCATGGACTGCAGCTTTGCATGCAACCTGGCATCTCAGAAGTAAACTTGGCTTGAGAAACTGGAGGGACTTTGGTTTTTTGTTTGTTTGGTTTTTGTTTGTTTGGGGTTTTTTTTTTGTTTGTTTTTGTTTTTTGTTGTTGTTAGACCCACATCCACTAGTGTGGCGCTCAAAACCCAACAGGAACTCAGAAAATTTTTCCTTAATGAAGATGGAAAAAAGAGGGAAACACAAAAATAATGGGGGGTGGTGGGCAGATGAGTAAGTTTTCTGCCTCTAAGTTTGTCCCTAGTGCTCAGTGTGGAAATTATCCTCTTTATCCAAAACTTCCTCATGGGATTGTTTGCTGGGTGAGCCTGTCTACTCTGTGAATTAGGTGTCCTGTATTAGGGGTGTGTGTGTGTGATGTGTGTGTGTGTGTGTATGTGTGTATGTGTGTGTGTATGTGTGTATATGTGTGTGTATGTGTGTGTATCGGTGTATGTGTGTGTATGAGTGTATGTGTGTATGTATGTGTGTATGTGTATGTGTATGTGTGTGTATGTGTGTATTGTGTGTATGTGTGTATATGTGTGTGCATGTGTGTGTATGTGTGTATATGTGTGTGCATGTGTGTATGTGTGTATGTGTGTGTATGTGTGTATGTGTGTGTATATGTGTGTGTGTGTGTGTGTGTTGGTGGGGAAGCTGTGTAGAGTAGATACCTCATTAATGAGGTCAGAGTTCCCATGTAACAAAATTACATGTAATGAGTTCTTTTCAAAATCACCTTTTACAATTTAAAACATTGAGTCAGGTTTGAGGGTGACATCTGTCTTGCCCTTTGTGGAAATGAAGCTTTGTCTGCGGCACTGACTGTCCATGTATCCTGTCCACCTATCTACAAGGTGTCAAGTATTAGTTCAGAAGACGAGCTTTTCCTGGTTCCGATTTCCCTTAGTCTCCCAGTCGTACTTTAGACTTCTACCCTGGCTTTATGTGACACAGCGACAGAAAACAAAATGGCTTTTAGCCACTGAAGAAGAAATGTCTCCCCTGGGATTCCATCCCTCACTGAAAGTCACCAATTCCTTTGGGACTGTCTTGCTTCTGCTTGATAGTGGCGGGGATCTAGACCTCAAGACCATAGCTGTGGCATGTGCTTCTGTCATCAGAAGCCTGGTGGTAACTTTTCCTAGACAGGCCCTTAAGAGCTGTCTGTAACTCAGAGTCCCACTGGATATTTTCTGTTTGGCCCTGGCTGTCCTAGAACTCATCTGTAGACCAGGCTGGCCCTTACCTGGGAGATCCACCTGCCTCTGCCTTCCAAGTGCTGGGGTTAAAGGTGAGTGCCAGCACCACCCAACACCATTTGGTATTCTTTCCCCTTGTACCAAGGTTCTGTGGAATGCCCTCTGCTTCTTGCAGAGGGCCAGTTAGAATCTCAGCTCGGTAACACCAGTACAATTTCTGTGAAATCATTTGATGATAATCTCTTCATCTGAAAGTCATGGGTAAGCATGAGGCCTTTCCTGTCATGTTATCATGCCCTGACTGCTCTTCCCTTGTCTCTAAATACACTCAGCCAGCTTCTACCACAGGGCCTATGTTCTGTTTATTACCCCTGGCTGGGATGTTCCCCAGCTGGTCAAGGCTACACTTCCCTCAGAATGTGGCCAAGATACCTTGTCTGCAAGCCTGGTTGTTTCCTATTGCTCCCAACAAAGCCTATTTCCATGTCTGGTTTTATTTTCCTCATGGTATTTATTTCCTGACACAGCATTTTTACTTATTAATATTTCTATCATCTTATCCACCTCCACTTTCTCTCTGTCCTAGTGGTGGACCAGGTCATGGGTGCTCCACAGACATTTCCTGAGTAGATGTGTATGCTCGAAATGTGCTACAAACCCCTTCTCTTTGTAGAGCTCCCAGGCTCCCTTGAAAAGCAGGGAGCAACAGCTGTGGTGTCCACTTATATCTGTTGAGGGCAGCCAAGCACCCTCAAGTGTGCTCATGAGAAGAAATAGCCCAGGAAACACAAGAAAAACACACAAGGTCACAGATGAAAAAAAAAACCAGAGGAGGAGAGAGCTAAAGAGAGACCCAGAGCAGGAGAGAAACAAGCATGAGAGCAGAGATCCAAGGAGGAGAAAGACATGCCCGGCCCTGAATACAGGAGTGGACAGCTGAGGCCCAGCCCAGAGCCTCAGGCCATGCCTCTCCAACATCCCTGGCACCTGCACACAGGGAGTCCTTATTACATCATTTCCTCGCCCTTTGGAAGCCAAGTGCCACCTTATTTACTTGGATCTCCTGGTCAGCTCTGAGCCCTTTGTGAGTGGCGACGTCCCTGAGTGCTTCCCTAGAGACCCAGGCGTCCCCTGTAGCACCAGGTCAGGGACAGCCAATTACCACAGAAAAAGGTCTTGGTGACTCCGGCTAATTGCTGTGGCCTCAGCAGGTCTTAATTCTCTCTTCCCTCCTCCCCAGCCCCGGCTCCCAGGGGCCCTATACTTCTCCAAGCACACAGATGCAAACTCTGGAGAGATTAAACTTTCACTGCCTCTTTGCCCATGACCTGCAAGTCATCACAAAATGCCTAGAGAAGGGAGGACCGTCCCCCAGTACCCCTTTCTCAGGAATCTTCCATGTATGCCCACACCCAAAGCCTTGCTTGAAGGAGGCTCCTGCTCCTCTCTGACACTGGGCCTCAGTCTCCCAGGAGCTCCCAGTTGGCTGAGGACATCACAGACCACAGTTGCATGGGCCAGAATTGTAGTCAAAGCCACTCCATGTGTCAAACTGCCATGACTGACACCACCCGAAGCTGTGAAGGGACACAGCTCTGAACTGAGCCTATGGATTTGATCTGTGAGTCCTCAGTCTCTTTCACAGAACCCTGAAGTTGACTGTATTTTATAAATCAGAACCGCGTCTCTTTACTACACAGTGCAGGGTCAAGGTAACACCCAGGGACAGAACGTGTTTCTACGGACGCAGCGGTGAACATGTTTGTTCTCACCACGAGGGGAATGCGGGCTTTAGCTACAGACTTCAAGGAGTTTTAACAATTCGGGTCAGGTTTTACCCACAGAGAAATGGTAGGGAGCTTTGAAAACCATTTGACTCCAAGATCACAGGCCAGTCACCCGCCGAGCGGCACGAGAACAGCTTTCTTTGCTCCTGCTGCATATACGCTAACACAGGGGTGAGTGGAACTTCTGTTTATAAACCAGCTCTTCAGAAGCAGAAGGCGTGTGCAAAGCAGAGATAGTCCTTGCTCACAGCAGTGGAAGGCAGACCTCTCTGCTGCCCTGACTGACTTTACTTCACGCATTGTCTTCTGAGGTGGGTCACGTGGCCTTGGTCTGCACCCGTCACTCTGACCTCCTTTCGTGGAAGGCAACTGGGATTGAATGAAAGCATCACTTCAGGGGCTGAGGTCCAGACAGTGTCTGGTAATGTAGCCTGGGGCTGTAATGACCTAGAAGATCCATTAGAAGTGACCATTGCTTTAGACCTATAGTAAGTAAGTAGGTCTATGTGCCCAGCTCGATAACTGCTCGCTCAAATTGCTCAAGCCAGGTCCAGTCCACCATCATTCTGGGCATGTTAGAAATGTGTCTTCCCATCACCCGGCACCATGCAGCCCTCTGTGAAAACTAACACAGTACAGCTAGGAACAGGGAGGGTGGACTTCAGGATGGATCTTTCCCCAGGACCTTAACTCGAACACCTCTCCAAGAATTCTGGGAGACATTTTCACCTGTTCCAGGCAGTTCCCAGGGCAGACGGAGACCTATGACCTCGGAGCAGGTGTCCAACTCTGACCTTGTGGGAAGACAGTTGACTTGTCAAGCCTTAAGAAGACCTGTCACACCTCTCCTCTGACAGAGTTTCGACTTCCTTCGCCCTTCACCGTGTGGAGATCAGAGGTGCAGCTCCCATCCCCCAGCCATGTGACAGAGGCAAGGGCAGAAAACAGACTGGATGTCACCCAGGAAGGCCAGAGGCTGTGATTATGTATGGAGGTACAGCGCTTGCCTGTTCAGGGGCAGGCAGGAAGGAAGATAGTCATGGGGCTTTGAGGAGCCACTTGCCAGCAGTGACTGTGGTTCTAGCTGATAGAATTAAAAGCAAAACAAAACAAAACAAACAAACAAAAATAAAACAAAACAAAACAAAACAAAAAAAAAAAACCCAACAACAACCAACCAGGCTCTCTGTGCAGTGTGAACTCTCTGGTTTGGATTGCTTCAGCTACCCAATCTGTGAAATGAGCCGAGGATACCCCCTTCACAGGGCTGCTAAGTCATAGGATCTGGAGTGTGGGCAAGGCTCTGACAGGAAGCACCAGAGCTGATGAGTTTCCAGTTCTCAAGATTTGGACTTGGCAAACACAGTCCCATTTGAGCCCTTGTTGGCTTACCGTGTCCATCCTCTTACCCCTGCTGATTAGTAGGCTCACTCAGACACCATGTGCTGATAGAAATTCAGATTTGTCTGACTCTGAGCAAAATCACCGTAAAACAAGGTTGGGGGCGGCTGGCTGAGAGTTGGCAAAGTGCTTGCTTTGCCCTAGTTCAATTTTGCCTGAGTTCAGTTCCCAGAAACACCAGCATCACCACCACCACCACCACCACCACCACCACCACCACCACCACCACCACCACCACCACCATCATTATCATCATAATTAGCCAAATACTTTGATATGGGTTTGTAATCCCATCCCCAGGGAGGAGGCAGAGAGAGGTGGATATTTTGGACTCTCTGGTCAGCCAGTCTAGCTGGCTTGATGAGTTGCAAATGAATGAGAGATCCCATCTCAAAGGAAATGTGGTACCTGAGAAATGTCCTCTGACTGGTCTACAAGTATGTGTGCTTGGACAAGAGTGTGCGTATGTCCATGAGCACACATGTATGTGCACAGGTACACAAATGCAAGCACATACACATGTACACATGCAGTGTGTGTGTGTGTGTGTGTGTGTGTGTGTGTGTGAAAGAGAGAGAGAGAGAGAGAGAGAGAGAGAGAGAGAGAGCGCATCTCTGTATAGTTAACAACAAAGGAGATAGCTGATCATTAGTATAACACAAGGAAACAATGATTCTATCAGGGTCCTGCTTTGAAGAGACAATTACTTTAAGAATATAATCACTGTGCCTGCTGGGGAAAGCATGCTTAGTTCCCTGCCCCGAGCAGAAGGTCAAGAAGTGTTGGGTTACTTTTCCTTCATGAAGCAACCTTTTATGCACTCTATGGCCCAAAGGACAAAGATGAGGTGTCCCCTGAAACACATCAACTTCTCTGCCTGGCTAAGTCTCCAGGCCTGAAGCGAAAAGGGTGAAGCTTTGAGGCATAGTGAAGGAGAGCTGTGTCTTTAACAGTGAGCTGTCCTTGCCTTCTCTGGGCAGAGCACAGCAGCTGGGCTGCCCCCCAGGCCCAGGCCTCCTGTTTTGCACAGCCTCTGAAGCCAGCCTGACTGCTGCCCTGGGAGTCTCCCGGCCACAGGTGAGGTTCCATGGCCCTATCAATGCCCAGGGGGCCAATCAGGCTGGGCCTGCATGAGGTAAGAATGAGAGTCGCCCTGTGTGCTCTGGGCTCTTTCAGAAATCTCAGCAGATCAATGTCACTGTGGCTTTTAATTACCCCTCCTAGGCTTCATCATTATTTCATGGCCGCTAATACACCCAGCAGGCAGCCCTGGGCTTACAGATAAACAGTCACCCAGCATGGCCAGGCCCCTGAGGTGGTACCCACTGCAGCTGTCCAGGCCAAGGGACAGTAGCCTGACAGGGCCCTGGCCTTGCTCAGTAAAGACAGAGACTGTCCTTGGGAGGAGTTCTTCTGTGATTCTGACTTTACCAAGAACTTACTGGGAGCCAGGTACTGGTCCAGAGACTGGAGACACTGTAGTAGCCCCCATATGATTTCCGTAGGCAATCCTCAGTAAGGTCTCTGTCACCCACTGTCTGCGCACCCTGCTTTCCTCAGAATAGTATGCTCAACTAGGGATGATTTTTGCCCTCTGGGGACACTTGACAGTGCCCAGAGTCACATCCCCCTTGTCACAACTAGAGGAAGGCTGCTACTGGCATCTAGTGGGTAGAGGCCAGGTCTGCTCAACATCCTGCAGGGCATAGGCTGGCCGTGCCTAAAAAATGACCAAACAAGATGTCACCAGGGCCTTGGATGAGCAGCTCTAGAGATGGCAGGTGTTTTCCACTGCCTGGCCTAGTCAAAGCCATGATGGCGGGAGAGTGGGCCACACCAGCAACTCTTGGTCATGACTCTCCTAACAATTGTTCAGGACCCAACAACCCTTCAAGGACCCTTATGAACCATCCACAGCCATGTTTGTGACAGGCCTTTGAGGGAAATGATTCTTTCAGTTTTTAATTTTCTTGGGTTCGTAGACTCTCTCCGGCTGGAGTAGAATCTAAACCAGCTCTGTTCTACGTTTTGAATGAGTGAGCTTTTTAAGCGCATGGCAAGAAAAAGAAAAAGCACATGTCACTAATTCGTAGGGGAAAGAGAGAAGCAGCAGGCAGAGAGAAAAATGCTGTCAAATCAGGAACTTGCAGGACACAATGGGAACACCTGGGCGAGGTGAACCAGGCAGTGCGGGTTCCACATCGAGCTTTCTCTCTCCATGGACGAGTTTCCAGTTCCTAGATCCCATGGCAGGCATTCCAGATAAGCAACATCAATGTCTGCTATGACGTTTTAAACTTTAGCTGTCTCACTGTCCTCTCTACTGTGTCCTATAGTTAGGGGACAAGCTCTTCCCCCGACAAGGAGCCTTAAAAGGCACATTGAGACAAATCTGTTTGGGTCTGAGTGGAGGAATAGGCGCCCCCATTTTCAGAGCCATCTTCTCAGCAAGCTCCAACAGCACAGGAATGTGCACTGATGGGCTGTACACAATAGACATGACAGGCTTTGGCCGACACAGTCTGACTTCAAAACACACGCCCTCTCCTGCTCGGAAGAGGCCATTCACGCATCCTGAACCCGCTTCATTGGCGGCTGCACCAATGGACTTTGGAAGTCTGATCTGAACTTTATGATTTGAACTTTGCAGTCTTTGTTTTTATTTTCTGGATTAGACAAGAAAACTTTCATGGTTTTCCCATAATGTGGCATTTGAAGCTAGATGAACAAATGTATACTTTCTTGTGCTTCTTGTTTTTTTTTTTTAAAGGAGGGATTTTTCTTTATATGAAAGATATAGGTTGAGCTTGACACCGTTGACTGACCTCTGGGTCTCTTGCTGAACTCCGAGTCCCTCTGAACTCTTAAGTGTCCAGGACTGATGCTTGGCCTCTGAACTCCAGGCATCTCTAACTAAATGCTGATCTCATTTCTCTTTCTGGACTCTGGTGTCTTATTGATCCCTCATTCTTTGACTGCATTGTGTCTCTGGATGAACTCTCATTTCTCTGGTAGAATTCTGGTATCTCTGACTAGACTACGGCCATTTTGAGATCTGATGTCTCCCTGCCTGAACTTTAGGATCTCTGGTTGAATTCTGGGGCCTCTGGCTGAGCTCTAATTTCTCTGACTGAACTGTGGCAGCTTTGACTCCAATCTGATGCCTCTTACTCAACTCCATTGTGTCTGGTTGTACCGTAGCATCTCTAGTTGTACTGTGTTGTCTGACTGAACTCTTGTACTTTTGAATGTACTCTAGTGTCTCTGGGTATGCTAGTGTCTGACTGAACTCTGGTGTTCTGACTGGACCCTGATATCACTGACTGTCCCCTGGCATCTCTGGTTGTACTCAGGTATGCCTGAATGCCTCTTTTATGTGGTAAGTACAGTGTGGGGCCATTGACATTTATTGAAATCCTATCTATTACCGTTCAACATCCTCCTTTGCTTTCTGTGTCTGTTGCTAACACTTTAATGCCGGCTCCTTACACCTTCTTAGAAACTCTTCAGTGATGTTCCTACCTAGCTCTCACATCTGAGCTTTCCCCCAGAGAGCGGCAATTATTTCTCTCACCGGCCGGCCAGTAACAACCTCCAAAACCTCAGTTCATCTCTTGAAGAACATTCTTCTTCAACTATGATCTCTCTTCCATCTTCTAATGGGCATTTACTCTCTCTCTTGTGTGCAGTTTTCTTCCTTTAAGAAATACAACCAAAGTGGTGGGAGCTAAAGGAAAAAATAACTCACAGAGAAACTGCAGGACAACGTGTGACAATTAATTTCCTTCCCATCCTGCCCCAGTTTATTGCTTTCAGTTAGCAACACTTCACCAGCAGAATCTGAGCTCTTGTCCTGGTCACGCTGGTGATCTCACGGAGGAACGCCCCAGTTTGGCAGGTGCTTCAATGGAGTTAACCACAAGCCATGGTGTCAACTGGCTAAACACCCACTTGAATGGCACGGGACAAAGTTTAGGGCAGCCACCTGCACATCTGCTCACACCAGGACTCAGGAGACAGAGAGGCTAAGTCTGAGTAGGAAGGAAGCAGGGGACCAGGCACTGTAAAGGCTTGAGGATACAACCCATGCCAGTTGCCTGGGACAACTGTTTCTTGGGAATCTTCTCCTGATGAGAGATCCGGAAGGCAGAGGGTTAGAGCCACAACAGCATTGTTCTGAGCTTGAATTTTAAACATGAATCAACCAGAAATCAGCTCTTTACAGAGGCTGGCTAAGGAAGTCCATATTAAGAATTTGGTATGGAAAAAAAAGTATTGCCCTCCTTTAGGGAGAAGCAGGGGCACATGCACAGGGTCCATTGTCTCTGGCCCATGTGCAGCCAGCCCGATTCTTGGTTTTCCCACGTTAGCAGCTCAATGTTCCTACCTAGAAGTGCCAAGGTCAAGACGAAGAAGGCAGAAGCACATCTGAAGACCGTGGCAGCCTTTTGATGTAGAGCAGGTGGTCTGTCCGGAAGTGAGCAGAAGGGAAGAGAACCTATCAGTAAAGTCACTGTGTGGGACTGGGTCTGTTAGTCACGGCTGAACTTTCTAAAGAATGTGCTTTTCATTGAGGATCAATAAACGCAAGGCTCATGTACCTCTTCCTGTGCAGGCTCGCTGTGAGGCAAAGCATCAGGACCAGAGGGTGACCATGCCAAACCTACCCTCACGCCATTACTGTGGCCATAAGCCCTGGCTTCCCTTGATAAGGAGTGCCCCCTGCCTTCTCTTAGGTGCCAGCACATAACCTTGTCATTGTCAGGTCAATGCCTGCTGTAGAAACTCAGGGTGAGTGGTGGGGGAGGCAACTTCTTTTCTACAAAGGAGGCAGGGACTCGTTGAATTACAACTCCTAGAAACCAGAACAGTCTGGCTTTTATTTTTAATGTTTTTTTTTTTTTGAGGAAAGACAATTCTAGCTCCTGAAAGTGCCGGGGTTGCTGCAGAGCTGGTACCCTCAAAGGCAGCGGAGGAGCACCCTGGGAAAGTCCGGGAGAAAGAAGCATCCAAAAGGAGGCAATAGTGAATCCGAAGTACCCATCCAGTGGGTCTCACTCCTTCTCAATAATTAAGCCAGTGACCTGGGGATGATTTACAGCTATGGCTTGGTTTATCTGAGGAACAAGAAAACTCAAGAAGTTGGCAAAGGCAATGAAGGCCACCAAGACCAAAATGTGTCCGTGACATTGTTAAGCTAAGAAGAACGCATCTATAAATCCCATTCTCTGTCCTGTCGGGGGCTGCAGACGAGTGTCCTTACACTGCAAGTATTTCAGACTCAAAAGTCAGTCTTGTAAAATGCTCACAAAGAAAGAAATATCACACAAGACCTGATTCTGAAACTTGGGTGGGGGTAGAAGACTTTAATTGCGGATCCGTCCATGTCTCTGTGTGTTCATCTGACCTTCTGTGAGTGAGTGAGGCCCAAGGGGGAAGATCATGGTTTCAGGAAGGAAGGATGCTGGCGAGGTGTCATTCAGCATTCCCTACATGACAGACCAGAGGCTGGCTGCTTCAGAGGGCATCTCCTTTGGTCTCCTCACATGGTAGAGTGTTGAATTTTCTGCAGAAAGCAGAAAAAGGGGAACATAATCACCCAGAGCCCTCAGCTCCACAGTGGTGGGAAAACTGAGCCTCACACCTAGACAGGGGCCCCCCCAAACCCCAAATGTTCATCTAACTGTCCAGGCTGACTGAGAACAGATGCTCGTGGAAGGAGCTTAGGTCATAGAGTAGCCTCTTGCTTTGTGGCAGGGACAAAATACCCAAGTAAAAGCAGCTTAAGGACAGAAGGGAAGAGTCTCAGCAGTGAGAAAGACAGGAGAGATGGATATGGATGCTCAACCCACTGTTTCCTTATCCATTCTGAGCTGAGATCCCAGACTGTAAAGTGCCACCAACATTTAGAGTGTGTCTTCCCTTCTCAATGAACCTAAGATATGTGTGTGTGTATGTGTGTATAATATGTATATATGATGTATATAAGTATGTAGGTACAATGGTATATACAGGTTATAGGTATATATGATGTATATATGTATATATGTATATGTGTATATATGTACATATGCATATAAGTATATATGTATTTATGTATACATATATATGTTAAGTGTTATGTTATATGGTATATGTGTATATATGTACATATGCATATAAGTATATATGTATTTATGTATACATATATATGTTAAGTGTTATGTTATATGGTATATGTTATATGTATATATGTTATATGCATATAGGTATATATGATGTATATATGCATACAGTTATATAGGTATATATGTATATGTTATGTGTTATAGGTATATATGTTATATGTGTATAGGTATGTAGGTATATTGGTATATATCTACATAGGTATATAGACACACACACACACTACAGATATCTTTGGAAAGTTGTTTCTGTGGTTATTCTAAGTTCAGTCAAGGTGAGAGTAAAAATCACCCACCATGCACACCCACATCCTATCAGCCCAGGACCTCCCTTCTGGGTCTCTCGTGTTTGGCAACTGTAGAGTGGACATGGATAGAGTTGACTTAGGATGCTGTTCAGTATCATCTGATGAAAACATTGATCTACCACAGCAGAGAGCTGTCAAGAATTTGTGGTTTCTCTTTCTTTCCTTTACTTCCTTTCATAGAAAATGAACTGAATCGTACGTGACTTCGCATTAATCAATCACACTTGATCTGCAAGGTGGCTGGCTATCAACAATAGATAGAATTGGATACAAGACTACCAGGAAATGCTCCAAGCCATGGATGGTGGCTGGATGGTGACGAGTAGTCAGACATTATGGCAACACAGGCCAAGACCAATAACTGGGATTCTACAAGACTGGTAACTCTGGGACCACCAAAGTTATTCACGATGATTCTCTCAACTGGCCCAGTCACATGACCAGAAAGTGTCACTAAAAGAGACCTGGGACATTTGCTCAATTTGCTCAGAAAGACTACTACAGCATAGTGAGAGAGGTTTTAGTTCTAGCTGGCTCGACTTGGCTATGGGAATTCTGACTAGAACCATCCATCTCTCAAACCCTTGTTTGGGAACGCTCACTTCTGCTCCTGCCTGTGCACTGTAGGTCTGCTCTTAAGTGTAGAGAGCATTTAAAGTCAAATGGACTCGGGTGTGACGCAATCAGTACCTGCACCTTAGGAAGAACTCACACCAACAAGATGAGTCTTGGGGAAGTCTCCTCAGATCTGCAATAAGCAGGCCGCGTGTTTTCATTCCTTCAGAAATAGTCTTCTACCATGAGTGTGCATGCACTTGCCCTCTTCCGTCTGCCAATCTCGCATTCATTGACTGTTAGGTGTCTGCTCATTTAGAATGACTTTGTTTTGTGCTCTCTCCCTCTCTGTCTCTGTCTTTGTCTGTCTCTGTCTATCTCTGTCTCTGTCTCTCTGTCTCTGTCTGTCTCTCTGTCTCTGTCTCTCTGTCTGTCTGTCTCTCTCTCTCTCTCTGTCTCTATGGGTGTGTGTGTGTGTGTGTGTGTGTGTGTGTGTGTGTGTGTGTGTGGTGTTCACCTGTGTCAGTGAGTCAATGCTTTGCCTTGTAGCAAATAGTAGCTTGTTGTCATGTAGCAGTCAGGGGTCATATGGGGTATCTTCCTATATCACTGCTCCTCTTATTTTTGAGGCAAAGCCTCATTGGATTTGGAGATGAACGTTTTGACAAAGCCAGCTGGCCAGTGGCCTTGGGCGCACCTGTCTACTCCTCACCAACCCTGGTGTTACAAGTTCAGGCTGCCACATCTGGCTTTGGTTTTGTGCTCTTTATGTGGCTGGATTATCACTGTGACCCCTCTTTAGGTGGACATTTTACCCTATCTTTCCCATTATAACCAGTTATTCTATCAGTGACAGTGGTGTGTTTTAAGTGTCTGTAAATATTGAAGTTCTCTACCCTTTATATTTTTATGATAAAGGTCAGGATTACTCTTCGGGTTAGACAAGTTATAATCCAGAGAGACCTGTCCTGTGAGCCTTTATGACCTTCTCGATCTCTGCTACTCCCAATTCTGAGAGGTGCATTCTCTTCTCATTATCAATCTATGTGAGCTCCTGTAAGCATCAGTAAGAATTAGATTCTTCTTGTGTCCATAATACTTCACGACTTGCCGCCTCCCTAACCATCTACTTTGTCAATTATCGTACTGTTCGCAAGGACGGTTGGCCATGAGCTTGCCTCCACTTGATAGGTCAGTCAGATTTGTCTTTCCTGTGTATTGTGTGTAGTCTTCTTTGCTTTGTGATTGTGACCACAGCATTTAAAACCTTTGTATCTTTGAACCGTCAAGCATTTCTCTTGCAGATATCCTGTTTTATTTTCCTGGCTTAGAAATGAAGCCTTCGCCATGAGATTGAAGGAAATATGTTTTCCATGTTTTATCATGCTTTCTCTGTTGTTTTATTTTTATGGACCTCAAATATTTTCTTTTTTTTTTTGAGATTAATTACAACATTTCTTCCTCTCTCTAAACTCCTCCATATACCCCTCTCTTGTCCTCTTCAAATTCATGGCCTCTTTTTTTTGTACAGATTGTTATCAATGCATATATGTATATACATTTACATATATGTTCCTAAATAAAATCTGTTTGGTTCATGCAATGTTACCTGTGTATAGATGCTTTTTAAGATAGTGATTGCCCACTTTTATTAAACCACATCAATTCTCTCATCTAGCTGGAAAAGGGGGTTGGTGAAGATCAACCCAGATGGTCAGATGGCCAGGACCTAGAATCATTTAAGAGTTAACATCTAGCCATGACTGTGAGGAAGTTTCTAGATCAGTTGGACTGCGATGGGAAGAGCTCACTGGATGCATTGCCTGGGCTCAGGTCTCAGGCTAAGTACAATGGAGAAAGTGACCCGTCCCCAAAGTGTCTCTACCTCTACTTCATGATTGTGGGTGCCATGTGGCCAGCCACCTTGCCCTTCTACAGCTGTGCTTTCCCCACCATGGTGGACTGCACCCCAAAATAAACAAAACATCTTACTTCCTCAAGTTCCATTTTTGTCAATGGATCCAGAAAAGAGAAATGCAGGCACCAAAAAGGTTCTGCATCCTCTTCCTTAAAAAGGATGTTTGGTGGCAAAGTATCCTTCCTCCTTGTTGGCTAAAGTGGGGGCTGAGCCCTTCATCTCACCTCATAGCTCACTGGATGCATTGCCATCTGTTCCCTTCACTCGATCCTTCTCCTGGAACTCCTCATCTTCTGTGGCCTCTTTATGGGGGTACATGTTTGCAGACATTTCGTAGAAGCTTTACCTCTCTGGTTGGTCTATGTGTGAGTCTTTGACTTTCTTTGCTCACTGTAAACTTAGTCTAGTGGTCCAGCCAGTCCCTGCATCCCTGGTTCTGAGCCTACTTAATGCTGCGACCCTTTAATACAGTTCCTTGTGTTGTGGTGACCCCAACCATAAAATTATTGTTATTGCTACCTCACAACTGTAATGGTGTCCCCACTGTGAATGTCATGTAAATATCTGTGTTTTCAGATGGTCTTAGGTGACCCCTGTGAAAGCATTGCTATCAGAGTGGTTGACAGGTTGAGAAGTGCCTTAGAGTGGTCATGCCAGGATAAGAACCACTGCCCTAGACTCTATCAGTCACCTTCTGGACCTAGAAATGTCCCAAGAGGGATAGTTGTCAAAGGTACTGTGAAGATGGGTGTGGCTGCTTGAATGACAATGTCCTTCCTAGGCTTGGGCATTTGAATTTGTACTACCTAGCTGGTGGTACTGTAGGACAGGTTATGGAGATCCACAACCTCCTGGAGGGCTCGCATCTCTGGAGATGAGCTTTGAGTTTAAAGTCTAGGGGAGGGGGGCTTCTTCCACTTTGGCCTCTGCTCCTTGATTGCATTTGAAGATGTGAACTCTTAGCTCTCTGCTCCAGCCACCGGACTTTTCTTCTTGCTGCTCTGTCTTCCTGCTAGGATAGACTCTCATCCCTATAGAACCATAAGCTCAAATAAACCCTTCTTGCTTCTCTAAGTTGCTTTCTGGTCATGGTGTCTGATCATAGAAACAGAAAGAGGGAAACTCTTCTGATAGGTTCTGGAAAGAACCAGCTATATCCTGCATGATCTAAGTGGCCCTGGACAAAACACGAGGCGGATCCTTAAAAACGGGGGAAAAGCTGTAGTGAGGGTTCTGTCTATAGGATGCCTATGTGGTAGCCCCAGGATTGGGACTGATGTACTTAGGTGGAACCCTTCTGGGTTCTGGGAGCCAGCCAAGGTCTGTGAGAGTTGGTGGGTCATTTGTCCCTCTTGAAAACTAGGGACAATGTCACCAAATTCTATCAAAGGACTCTATAGCCTTGAATTCTATAGCCTTGTCCCAACCTTCTTCGAAATAACACTGGCCCCTCCCTGTGTGTTCTCCCTCATCCTGCTCTCTGGAAGAACAACTTCCACTTTTGATGAATGATATGAATGGGCTCCTGGAGCATAGCATGTCTCTCTGTCAGGGCCACTGAAGGACATCAGAGCTCACAATGTGTGCCCAGTGCGCAGTGACAGGCAGGTATGAGTAAATAAATGTTTTATAGAAGGACCAGTGAATGCCATGGCTGAGGACAAGTTCTTTGCAAAGTCTCTAGCATTTTGTACCAGGTAAAGGGAGATTTCCTGTACCAGATAAATATAGATCATTAGTGTACGTGTGTGTATGCATGTCCGTACGTGCACACGCATGCATGCTCATACATACACTCACACACTCACACAGAACACGATGCTGCTGCTCTTCTCTTTTCCTTACTGTCCCGCCCCCTCTGTAGAACAGAATGATGTTTGAGGACATGTAGCTCTGGCTCTATCCCAGGTCTGTGTTCACTGGTAGCCAGAACTTGGACAAGGCCCTCCCTGAACCAACCTTTCTTTATGCCCCTCTGCTCCTCTACAGGAGAGAGGGTCAACTGAAGTGAGCTTTCAGAACCTCAAGCAGGCTAGCCCATGTGCAAAGGTCAGAGTTCAACAAGAGCCTCAGATGTGGCAGGGACAGCTCTCCCAGAAGCAGCCTCTGCAAAGTGCAAGATTTCAGGGCAGTTCGGAAAGCCAGTGATGCCACTGGGAAGGGACTGTGTGATATGCATTCGGAAAGCATAGTTAGCAGGGGAAGAGCCTGTAGTCACCAAGCCTGGGATCTTTCTGTTTTCTCACAGGAAGCATTCCCCAGCTAAGTCTCCCACCAATCCAGATGCTTCCCTCCCCTCCACTGGCATTTAAATAATGCAGCTCTTGTGGGAGGTGGGGTGGGTCTCAAGAAACTTCCTGGCTGCATAGGGCCCCTGTGCAGTCTCTGCTTCATGACTCGGGCTGCCTCCAAAGAAGGAAACTTGGTTCAAAATGTATGAGTTCATTTTTATGTTCTACCGAGAAAATTTATTCAGTGTGACTGCTCGGCAGCCAGTGCAGTAAAACACCTTAATCCCTGGTTGAAAAAAGGTAATGCTTTGACAGATGTGCGCCTCCTACTTCCCTCCCGGCCATGTCTCAACAACAAACCTTTATTTCTGCTTCTCGGCTGTAGCCGGCAAGAGAGAAAAAATGAGGAGAGCAGTAAAGCAGTCAGAAATCTCAGGAGCCAGGCGGCGACGCAACCGTAATGACAGATTTTTAATGTGGCGAGAGAGATTGACAGGGAAATGTCTTCGGAGCAAACACTCACCAGATGGAATGCAAACAGTTTATTGGAGGAGAGAGGTGTGCCTGAACCATGGAGAGGGCGGGCACAAGGTGGGCTTCTGCTGTGCTGAGAGACGGCCAGAGAGAGGAAAGGGAGTGGGGGAGGAGAAAGAGAAGGGGAGGAGGAGGGAGGGAAAGGAGGAGGAAGAAGAGGTGGAGGAGGAGAAGAGGGGGAAGAGGAGGCAGAGGAGGAAGAAGAGGTGGAGGAGGAGGATGGGAGGAGGAAGGGGAGAAGCAGGGGAGGAGGAAGAAGAGGAAGGGAGGAAGAGGGGGAGGAGGGGAGGAGGAGGGGGAGGAGGAAGTTGGTAGTCCTGTTCTGGGAAGTCCCCTGAGACATTTCAGGGAAAAGCACGATGTCCCCTGGCATCCCAAACTGGGTTCCACTGTGAGTCCCCCAAAGTGGAGGACCAACGAGAATATGTCCTCATAAAGACCAGGATTCGGGATAAGAGCTTGTGAGTCAGGCCTGGAAGTGTGCACCTGTCATCTCATCGGGCAGATGAGCAGGCTAGCCCAGGCTGTGCAGTGAGAGCCTGTCTGGAACAAACAGCAATGAGGAAGAGGATGAGGAGTGACAGAGAAGCTGCCACTTGGTGGAAACTTCCCACAGGCCGCACTGCATGATAGCTTCACGCGCCTCTGGCAGGCAATGGGGGCAGGCAGCAGATGTTTCTATGACTAAGTCCTTTCCCACATCTACTTGGTTCCAGGTGTTGAGGGCACCAGGCTCCGAAGCCAGGGAAGGGAGGCCAGGTCCTGCCTTGGTGCAATGAGAGGCCTATTAGAGCATCCAGACGTTAGGGGTCTGTGTGCACAGCAAAATAATTAGTCATTAAATGTCATATGTGTACAAATGCATAAATATGTATCTGTCATCTGTATTACGAATCCCTCCCTCCAGCCATATGCCTGCCACATTCTCCGTCCTTTCAGGATCACTTCCCTGTGTACAGCTGACTGTATGTTCAAAGAAGTCAGGAATAATAATGGGTGATGGCTCAACAGATAAAGGTGTCTGTCCTGTAAGTGTGAGTTGATATCCCTAGACCCTAGGGGAAAGTCAGGCGCTGCGCTTGGTGGTGGCCACCGATCATCCCAGTGCCTGGCAGACCTCCACAGGGAATTGCTTGAGCAAACAGGCTAGATAGACTGCCCCAAATGGTGAGCTTTTGTCTCACAGAGAGACCCAGCCTCAAAATACAAGATGGAGAGAAAATGAGGAGGATTTGGACTTCCATGTGCAAGCATGAACATATATGTGTGCACCCATACTGTTGTGGTCTCTCTCTCTCTCTCTCTCTCTCTCTCTCTCTCTCTCTCTCTCACACACACACACACACACACACACACACACACACACACACACACCATACAAATGTGATATTTATCCCTAGCTCAGAGATCAAAGGGGGTCTCTGAAAACAGTTGACACATAGTAAGCAGAGCGAGCCGTCTTATAGAATGTTGTGAAGTGACCACCTTTAAGCAGACTCTACGAAACCAGAGAATGCAATTTGACCCGAGAGCTACCAATTTGTGTGACTGTGTTATTGAAGACAACGAGGATGTTTGTACCAGAAAACAGAACGAATGTCACAGGAACCCTGGAGCCAACACTGTCTTGGGAGTGCAGTAAGAATGCTGACTCAAATTCCAAAATTTTTGAGTGGTGTCCTGAGCCTGGTCTGACCTTGAAGCTGTCCCTTCTTTTGGCTAGCCTCAGTTTCTCCAGCTTAGAAGATAGATACTCCAACCATGAAATTCCCTATATCCCTGTACACTAACATTTTAGGGTGCTAAGTACAAACCCAGTGACTGTTCCCCAGGCTCTAGCACACCTCCCTGCCACCTCCTTCCCTCTCCCCCTCCCTCTTCCCCTCCCTCTCTCCTTCTCCCCCTTACCCTCTCCTCATGACAGGGTCTTACTATGTAGCCTGCCTGTCCTGGATGGAACTTGTTATACACACTGTGCTGGCCTCAAACCCATCCTCCTGCCTCTGTCTCTGGACTGCAGAGATTATAGGAATATACCACCACCCAACCTGGGGGATAGGGCAGGGACCTCCCAACAAAGCAGCAGCATGCAAAACGATTATAAACTGCACTTCCATACCTGGTGCAGTGCATGTGTGAATTCATCTTCTCTTCAGGAAAATTTGGTTGGAGAGAAAGTTGTCCCTAGTAGGGGCAGAAAGCAATGGAAAGACTGCAAGCCAAGCCCTGTTATCCCAACCCTGTGGGAAATGGGAGGTGTGAATCTGTGAGGTTCTAGGCCGGCCATCTCATGACAGGAATGGAAGCTGAATAAGAGAGAAGCAGGAGAAAGAGAGGCCAGAAAGGCCAATCAGCAAAACTAAGCCTATGCTAGCATTGTGGGATGCCCAGTTCTTAGGCCCAAAGAAACTGCAGACATCATGAAGTAGCACCTTTCCTGGGGTCGGGGAGGTTATGTGTCCAGACCGGCAGGGTGAGGCAGGCCTTTGAGTCACGCTTTTTTGTGTGTTTGTTTTATGTTTCCCAGATGGAGAGAGTGCTGGGAGTTGGGGGTTAAAGAAACAATTGAAAGAAGCCTTCGGATCACCGGGTCAGCTGTATCTGGAATTACACACCAGGTAGGCTTGCCAGTCACGCCTTCTCCTCCCCAGTCTTACAGCCTCAGAATAGACCTCCGGAAGACTCTGCTCCCCCTAACGCTTCTACTTTTGTCTTAAAACAAATGGTGAACTGAGCGCGTTGGTTCGGCATAAGCTACTTGGCTGTTCACGTAGTGTCCTGTCTACCGGCTCGTCTTGAAAAATTCAAAACTTTCTTGGCTTGAATATCTGGATGAGTAGGGAGCTTGTGGTTCAAAAGCTAAACAGGAGACAAACAGGCAGCTGGGCCTGTTGGATCTAGAAACAATGGCGTTCGCTGGATTTACCTATTTTTGAAGAGCGCTGTGATAAATTCTTGGTTTGGGTTTTTTTTTTTTACTACATTTCCAAGTTGAGTTGAAATCCAAGGACAGAAAACCTTTCCTCATTCTGTCCCTCCAGAAAGAACAATAGAGCCCAGGGATGATGCTCAGTAAGGGGTGCTTGGGTAGGACACAGGGGGCCTTGGGTGCCACTCTTATTAGCATCAGGAAGAGGGGACCAGGAGGAAGAGACAGAAGGAAAACAGGAGAGGGGAGGACTATGGGGAAGAGGATGGAGATAGGGGAAGGGGAGGCCAAGAGAGAACAGGAAGGGGGCAGAGTGGGGTAGCAAAGAGGAAAGGATGGGGAGGTTGGGAGAGGCAGGAGACAAGAGTCAGGGAGGGGAGAAAAGAAAAAGAAGAGGAGGGAGAAGGGAGGAGAGAGGAGGGAAGAAGAGGGGAGGGGAGAAGGGAAAGGGAAGGGAGGGGAACAGAGGAGGGGAGGGAATAGAACAGGAGGAGGTCAACCAACTGGTACCACAGGGCTCCGGTCCCATCCACTTCCCAGCTGCTTCTGGAAGCTGGTGCTCTTCAGACCCTCGGGGGCTCTGCTTTGACTGAACACAGGCTCTCAGAGCTCTATCATGCAGCAGATCGTGACTGAGATCCTGACCGAGAAGCACATGTACAGGCGTATCCTGGATACACTCCTGAATCCTCATCCTGACACCGTTGTCTGCCGGGAGGACATCGCCCAGCCTCTCACTGTCTGCCCACCCAAACACTGACCTCCAGACCCCACGTCTTGATCGAAAGGGACTTGAACAATTTGGGCTCAAAGTAGACACGAGTTTTCCTTCTGCTTCAGAGATAAAATCCTTCATTGCGCTGGCTCCCAGACTCCCTGCACATGGGCAGGAGGGAGGGGCAGTACGGGAACTTCATGATGACGGATAATTCAGCTTTGGTTTTGTATAGATGTTGAGCTGTGATCACTGGCCATTCGTGGTGGTCTTTCCTTTTCCTTTATTTCTCTGCTAGGCAGGCAGGACTGGACTCTTTCAGAGCTTAGTCAAGTATCGTTATCCAGGTTGGATGGCCTCTTCTGTCCTTTTGATGTTCATTAGTTTCTTCCACCGGAATAGAGGGTTGGGCACAGGTCTGGGGTCACTTGCTTAAGAGCCTAGCACTTCTTTTAGTGCACAGACACAGTTTAGAAAATGACCCACTTTTACTTTATTCTACTGAACTAAGAGGCCAAATCTTAGTGTTGCCACAAACTATACGTGAGCTAATTGTGTGTGTGTGTGTGTGTGTGTGTGTGTGTGTGTGAGTATGGGTGTGCTAAGTCACGTGTGTGCTTCTGGAGAACACAGGTTGGCACCGAGTGTCTTCCTCTGTCACTCTTCAGCACACTCTTGAGATGGAGTCCCCTTGAACCCGCAGCTCCCAGTTCCGTTCCAGGTAACCTGGTTGGTTGATGAGTCCCTAGGATCTGTCTGTACTGTCACGCCCTTAGCACTGGGGTGTCAAGTTCATGCTGCCACACCAGGCTTTTATGTGGGCTCCGGGCCCTTGAACGCAAGGCCTCACGTTTGCCCAATAGTCATGGTGCCTGCTCAGCCAGGGGTTCTCAATCTGTGGGTCATGACCCCCTTTGTGTGTCCAGTGGCCCTTTTACAGAGGTCACGCAGCAGATATTCTGCATATCAGATTGATAACAGTAGCAAAATTGCCGTCAGGAAGTAATAACGAAATAATTGCATAGTAGTCGAGGGTTGCAGCGTAAGGAAGGTTGAGAACCCCTCAGTGTTTATGTTACCTCTTCAATCCATGCGGTACAATCAGTAACAAACTAGCATGAGGTTGACTTGGGGAGAACTGCTTCCCTTGCTGGAAGTTTTACATTAAAAGAAAAAAAAATCGAATGCAGAAGAGGTAGAAAGCACATAGGTGCGACTCCTCGACTGCCCTGCTGCCTTTGTAGCGGCAAGCGCATGCGCACTTTTGCTTATGTCTATGCATAGCTTCAGAGCATCCGGGCTGTCCCATCCAGTGTTCTGGTTCACTTCCCATTCTTTGCCGCACATTGTAAAGCCTAATCCCACAACTCCATGATCAATTTTAAACGTCCAGCTTCAGCGTTAGACTCGGAGAATGGCTGTGTTGGGCTGAGACAGCCTTGGAATCATTTGGAGTCCCTGGTGCCCCCTCCCTTCCTTTATTTAAGTCTCTATCTTTATTTAAGTCTGTATCTTGGCGGTGGAACCTGATCCATTCTGCTCATAGATCTGTCGCAATGTTTGGAGCAGGGACCCAGCTGGCACCAGGAAGGTGGGGTGGAAAGAGTGTAAAACGGGGAGAGTGCATGAAGCACTGTCTTCTGTGTTGGACACAGGGCAGGTGACTTCTTGAGTTCAGAGACCGGGGTTACCAGCATCAGATGGAGGTCAAAAGTCAGCATGGGTTAGGGCGGGGCTCTGGAGGCCCCATCCCTAGCTTCCTAGTTATTAGCTAATATATGAGGGAGCAGGTCTCTTCTCTGGGACGCTGGCCTTTGGTAGGGTCCCCATACTTCAGTGGACGGTCTCTCACTCATGCACATATGGGCAGCGCTAATTGGACTTAGCCATTTAGGAGAGAGAGAGGGGGAGGGAGGGAGGGGAGGAGAAGGGGGAGGGGAGAGGGGGAGGGAGAGAGAGAAAGGAGAGAGCAAACATGAAGTGGTAAAACAATGCGCTGAGGGTTGTGGAGAAATTGGGGGATGGTGGATATGATCAAAATATATTGTATACACAAGAAATTTTCAAATACGAAATCTAAGTGATTATTAAAATATTTAATAAACCGCATGATTAATTCAGCAGAAGAAAGGCTATTAGTCCGTCAGTGTCACGTCGTGTCTCTTCGAGTCTAAGGAGATTTCATCTTTGCACGCATCACTCCAATGTACGTGCCCTTATTCATCTTGTTCTGCATGCTTCGCTCCCATTTAAATAAAATCCACAGAATCCTGGCGCTCCGTTTGACCTGTAGCCACCGCTCTTCACCGGCCTTACCGCTTACCGGTTATCTTCCTTTAATCAGTTCTAAGCATTTACTTACCACAAATCATCCGAGCCCACTTAAGCACACCACTCCTTGTGTTTGCCACCCGTGTTGAAAATGTTCTGTTTATTAATTTATTCGATAAGCATTTTATCTCTCTCTTGTCACATCCCCACAGTATTTGTTCTTTATATATATATACATACATATACATACATACATATATATATGTATGTATATATATATATATATATATATATATATATATATATAATGTGGCTTCTCTCTCTTTCAGGCTAATTTACCTTTGAAACGGAGCAGGTTACAGCTAAGACACATTTCAAGCTCATGAAGTATTTATGGGATGAATTGAATTTTGGAAAACGCCGGCCAAGTAAATTATATTATTAGGCACAATCCTATTTTGTTTGCGACTTACACTTTCTAGGCAGTCCGCTGCTCTGTTTCTGGGGGTATTTTGAAACCCTTTCTATGGCAGATGGATGGTAGTAATATACCTATTTTTCTCCACACAGTTAACAGTACTCAGCAAACAAGGACTGGAATGTGTTTTGCATTTATTCAGGGCCCTGTGCATTTGGCTTCTTCCTTGGGAACCAGAGGCAGCGATGGCGGAGACAACTGTGATTCAGGCTGGGTCTGTCTGCAATCTTCTGTGCTCTGGGTCACTCTCTGTTCTCCCACTCTCCAGTCCACAGGTTGGGGTGACAGCACAGCTCCCTGCCCTCACCTTCCTGCTCCAGGTAGCGAAGTGATCCATTATCCCACCTCGTTTTCCTTTCTGAAAGCACATGAAGGTCCCGTGACGAGGCCCCCACCAAAAACCCAGAAAGTGTGCATCCTCGGCCGAAGGCTCACCCTCCCAACTGCAGCACCGAGCCTGCCGCACCAGCCCCTGACTTTGAGTGGCAAATTACAGCCTGCCTGTGTAATAGCTCTCCATCTTAGTTATTCATTTTTTTTGAATTCCTAAAAAAAAAAAATCATGGCAAGAAGATCAGCATGGCCCCCTGCCCCCCGCACTGTGGAAGTTTGATAATGTATGTCCTAACCGCTTAATTGATTGATTACCTCGCTCCAGCTTCCTGAGGTACCAAATTTATCTCTAATAGCCAGCGTCAGGCTCGGCAGGCAACCGTGGGGGGGACGGGGGTCCCTTGGTGTCGATTTGCTCTTAACTGGAAAGTCATTACCACTTAATACATGTAGATTGTGTTGAAAGAAAATTATGTGTAATGAAATGAGGGGGAAATTAGTGGAGTGTTATGGGCGAAAGCAGATGTTAGGGAGGAATTATGCTAGCAGAGATAATCACCTTCGCTGGTATTGTGTGTGCTGGGGTGTTAACTCAGGGAGAGGCCGGGAGAGAGCTGAGCCAGTGGATTGTTGGGCCCAGATTTGTCCCTGGAACCTCAAGAAGGAACTGTTCCTACCAAGGACTTGGATCCTGGGCCCCTGGAGCTGGGCTCACCGATATCTGTATCTCTTTCCAGTTGGGCACTCAAAGCATTTACCTGCTGGTGCTCACAGAGACAGCATGCAGTCACCCAGGAGGCCTGAGGACAGTGATCCACTTTCGCTCTTGCATTAGCTGAATCTGTTCAAAACATGACAGATGCAAAACACACACACACACACACACACACACACACACACACACACACACACACAACAAAACCAAGAAACAATGGAGCAAGAAAAAGCAACAAACTAACAAATGACAAGAGGCTGTGAGACCTTTTGTTAACAGTCTTACCCACAGGGAGGTATTTAAGTGCACATGGGTGATGCCAGGAAAAATTAGATTCCTTGTTTCCCAATCCTAGGATGCTAGGGAAAGTGACAGACGTTCACTATCTCCACCTCTCTGGAGTCCCTGCTTCCAGGGTTAGACAGAAGTAGACATATTTGTGCACAGTTATAGCTACAAGGAGCCGGAGGGAAAGCTGGCCCTCGGCTCAGGGTCAGCCAATACCTCAGAGCCCACGTGGAATTTGCAGGACTCTAGAGTCTAAATGCAGTGAGGCAACACCACACAGTGACCACTGTCTCAGCGTAGGGTAACAGACACGTATATGTGTTTCATGTTGCCCCTCAAGGATGAGGCTCAGGGCAAGGCTGCTCCTGTGGTCTACAGCACTGCATAGAGACTCCTGCATCATTTGCAGTGTAGCGGTGGAGAGGCCCATGGTCCCGCCCACAGCATCACAAAGAGCACTGAGCAGAGTGGATATAAATGGTACTGGGCACCTTAACTGGAGTTTCTGATGGGAGAGTACGTGAGACCTCGGGGCCAAAGAACTGAGGAAAGCTACTATGTCTACCTGCACTTGCAGGCTCTCGGCTTAAAGGTCAGGGGTAAGTCTGCTTTGTGACTATGTCTGGTGAATAAGCCCTCAAGCCAGTGTTCAACAGATTCACAACGAGTCTCCCTGATGTACTATACTCAATCTCTAACGCCTGTAGGCACTCAGTAGTTGACATTCACTGGTTATGAGAACCAACACACACACACACACACACACACACACACACACACACATATATATATATATATATATATATAGAGAGAGAGAGAGAGAGAGAGGCAGACAGACAAGAAGAATGAGATGAGGAGAGAAAATGGAGAAATTATAATAAATAGGTAAATAGATGATAGATTGATAGATAATAGATATAGAGTAGGTAGATAGACACACACACATATGTGACAGACAGACAGCAATGAGATGAGAAAAGAAAAATGGAGAAATTATGATAGATAGGCAGAGAGGTAGATAGATAATAGATTGATAGAAGATAGATAAGTAGATACAGATAGCTAGACAAATACAGACTCACAGAATATAGCAAATCATTTAAAATGTCTTTTTAAAATAGTTCTTTAAATAGAGCATTCATTCATGGGCTTGTCTTAGTCACTTAAGGCAGTGAGTCTCCAAATGACCTCCAGAGACTTCTGTAGGTCATAACGTAAGGATACCTGACTACTTGAGACCTGTGAAGGTGTTTCCTCTCCATACACACACACTGTGTTCTGGCAAGGACGGACAGGAAGTCAAAGGATTAAGAGCTGAGCTACCAAATTTCACTCCTCTAAAGTGAAGTTGCCACTACAGGAAGCACAGTCTAACTAGAGAACAATTGCTGGGCAGACTTAACAATCCAGGTAGAAATTGCAAGGATTTTCCTCCAGTCAAAGGTAAATGTTAAGACAGCAACCCTCTGGGTTCACTGAGAGCTGGCGTTCTTCCAGTTCTGGGGAGAGCATGTGGTTCACTGGGGTTAGGAAGTTGGTATGAGTGCTTCCGAGGGTTTGTTGAAGCCTGGGTGATGCTCATGCCTGAAATCAGGGCTGGACTATGCATCAGAGGATTAAGGCAAGGGACTGCAGAGAAGCCTCCGTGGGCAAAGAGAACATGAGGACCTGAGTTCAGATCCTAGAAACTGTATAAAAACTAGATACGGCGACTTGTGTCCATAATGCACTAGAACAGGACCTCAGGGTCTCTCTGGTCAGCCAGTCTAGTCAAAAGGGAAAGCTACAGGCTCAATGAGAGACCTTGGTTTGAAAAATGAGGTGAGCAGTAACTGAGGAAGACATGCCATGTTGATTTCCAGCCTACGCTCACACTAGGCTACACACCTGAGCATGAATGAGTGAGTGAACGATGAATGAACGAACAAATGCAGTGCTCAGAAAAATAATCTGGAAGACAGAATTTAATAAATACAGCACACACCATCCACACCCCACCACCAAGACTCATCCATAATCAGTCTCCTCCCAGAGAGGAAGCACTGACTGAGCAGTCTTCCTTGGAACATTTGTGGGTGTGGGTGTGTACACAGGTGGGTAAATGCATGCCCATGTGTGCACACATAGACTTGTATGTGTCCACTGTCTTAAAGGAGCTCCGATGAGCAGTTGAGTAAATTCTCTGTAATACAATAGCATGTCTTTGGAGTTTTTTCATTACGATCCGGCAGCGGACAGCCACGTGTAATGCACTGAATCTCTGATGATTTTCTCTTAAGGTAAATTCCTAAAATATGCATCACTGTGCCATGTCATGTTTTATAAAGATGATGGACACCATAGTTAGTAGTCCCAGAATAAAATCCAGGAAAGAAAAGGGGATCAACACGCTTTAGTTCTCTTGGCAAAAATCAAAAAGAACTAAACTTCGCACAGTTGACTTCAGAACATCTAAAGGCTGGCCATCATCTAGATGCCTGTGGACTCAGTAGTCCAGAGGTAGAAGTAAGAGAATCAGGAGTTGGAGAGCACTCTCAGCTACACAGAGAATTTAGGGGCCACCTGATCCCTCCTCAAAATAAACACTCTCGTATCTTCGATCTATATGCGGGCCATGTGTCATGAACTGACTCATTCTAAACATCTCAGAAGCCCCTCAAAACTATTACCTCTTTAACACAGCGGTTCTCCTGTGCTGTGTGCCCCCCTGGGGGCTGAATGACCCTTTCACAGAGGTCATCTAAGACCAGTGAAAAATGTGTATCTATGATAGGATTCATAACAGTAGCAAAACAACAGTTATGGAGTAGTAGCGAGAAAAATGTTATGACTGGGTCACCACAGCCTGAGGAACTGTGTTAAAGGTCACAGAGTTAGGAGGGTTGAGAGCCATGGCCTTGACAGAACAGTGAACTCTATTTACCCATTGACCAATATGGGAACCTACCAAGATTTCATTGTGACCAATGGCCAGGACAGAGAACTTAGCAGCACCTTCACAACGGATCCTTAAAGAGATCGGCATCTATCCATTTTCTGGGTTACGTTGGCTTCTTTGTACTCCTGTATTTGACAACGAGAGGCTAAGCACCCACAGTTCTCAGTAGACGCTCTTCTCTGTGTGTGTTTATCTAGAGATTCTGGGATCCTTGTGAGGGCTGTGTTCCCATGGCAGACACACAGTTGACCTTGCTAGTTGTTTAGCTCTATGGTGCTAACCTTTATTACCTGTCAGGTGAGAGGGAATACATCTGCCTGCTTAGGGTCTCTTGAGAAATCATCAGAATATTTAACTAAAAATGGACCACCATGGAGCCTGGCATATAGCAAGGGGTTAGGATGGCTTTAACTTTTTTTTCTCAATTTTTTAAACTTTTTATTTGTTTATATTTGTGTATATTCCTGCACATGGGTATGACGTAAGTATGTACATGATATGTGCATACGTATGTTCATGTGTATTGCCCTGTGTACACACAGAGGCCAGAGGAGGACATCAGATGTTCTGCTATATCCTTCTGCACTTTATTCTCAGGACACAGGGTCTCTTGCTAAACCTGAGGCTAGGCCGGCAAGCCTCAGTGATCATTCCGTCTCTGCTCCCACAACCCTAAGGTTACAGACATGCAAAGGCCACATGTGGTCAAACTCAGGTCCTCAAGATTGCCTAGCAAGTGTTCTCACCCCCTGAACCATGCCTCCAGCCCCCACCTTTAACTTTTCAAACCCATAAATAACATCTGCAGACACTGTGTTCCTAAACACCTCGGTGCTCACATTTCTCCTTGCCGAGCTTCACAGCCGAGAGAACTCTCCAGGAGGAGTCCCGTTCATGTTCCACCCATCTCTCCACCAAGAGGAGAGCTGACTCTCGAAGCCATTGGAAAACCATGATGGATGTCCCATGACTCAGAGAATAATTAAGTCCCTCAGTGCTGGATGCCATTAAACAGAAGGGGTGCAGTCATGGCACACGGATGTTATTATTTATAAATACTCAAAAGGCAGCAGGCAGCTAACACTTTGGGTCTGCCCACCGCAGATCGCTCACAGCACAGCCCCCATGTGAAGCTTGGGCTCTGCCTCCCTCTCATCTTTACCAGCAAGGCAGAGAAGAGTGGGGCTCAATCTGTAGAAAGGCGACGCTCACTCCCTATTTTTCAAGTCATTGCCTTTACGGCCTGGGCCTCAGTTTACCTTCCTGCATCTGGGATTGAAGTGTCATGGGGCAGAAGCATTTACAAACCTTGCAGCTCGGGGTTTGGGGAAAAAAGCTTGTTTTGACTCTCCAAATGTAACTTTCGAAAGGAGAGTGGGGAAGGCTGAAACTAAGCAGTCACCTATGACAAAAATAAACATGAGGAAAGTCTCAGGTAGAAGCACAATGGGGAAGAATTCCTCTCCTCTCTCTGGAAGCAAACTGATTCCTGCTGTTTTAGTTTTATTTCTCTGTTTGACATCAACATGGTATGAAAACTTTTCAATATACATGTACATACATACATATACATAGACACATACACATATACCTACACACATATACATACACATTACATATATACCTATATGCACATATACATATACACATATACATACACATATACCTGCACACACATAGATATACACACATATATACACATACACATATACCTGCACACACATAGATATACACACATGTATACACTTACACATATACTTACACACATATACTTATACACATACATATATACCAATGAACACATATACATTTACACATACACCTATGCCTACATACATACATATACACACATATATACATACACATACATATATACATACACATACATATATATCTATATATACATGTACATATACACATACTCATATACCTGCACACACACAAATACACACACACATATATATATACACACACATACATATACACATACATATATACATACACATACATATATACTTATATGTACATATACATATACACATACACATACTCATATACCTGCACACACACACAAATACACACACACATATATATATACACACATACATATACACATACATATATACATACACATACATATATACTTATATGTACATATACATATACACATACACATACTCATATACCTGCACACACACACAAACACACACACATATATATACACACACATACATATACACATACACATATACTTGTACACATATACATACACATACATATATACCAATATACACATACACATATACTTACTTATACACATACACACACATACACATACATATACATATACATATGCATATACATATACATATACATATACAGCAATAAAGTACTCTTCAATCTTCATTTTGTATAGAATATTTAACACTTCCAAGGCTCTGACCCTCCATCATCAAATAGCTCCCAAATGGCATGATGCATCATTCTCATACTTACTAGTTTCTCTTAGAATAGGTCTTTATTGTCTTTCTTTTCTGGGTTGACTGGTTCCCTGAGAATATAGTGCTCATATCAGCGACCTCTTCCTCTATCCTTTAGGGCAAGTCTAAAACCAGGTGACTATCATCCCGTTTGTTGGTTCTGAATTGAGCCAGTACTAAAAGACCAGGGCTTCATTAATTTCCCACCGTGAAGAACAGAACACAACACACCAGGTGAGTTATAAAGAAACAGACTTGCTTGCCTCGTGATTCTGGCTCGAGGACGAGGGATTGATGGTGACTGTCTTGCTGGCAGATTCTTCAGGAGCTCAGGGCATCCAAGGGCAGAGATAGGGAATGAGCAGGGAGTGATGGAAAACTGGCTTTTATAGTAAACCCATTCTCTATAATCCATTAGAGACAGTGCATTAAGCCTTCAATCTATGAATCACATGTGTAGACTGGCCATTCATAGGGGCATAGCCTTAAACCTCTCACCTGGTCTTACCTATTAATAACTCATAATGGAGATTAAATGCTAACATGCATTTCTTGGGGGATGGGGCAAGCCATGTCGAGCCTTAGCAGCTTTGTGCACATTTGATTAAACCTACTTCTTGGGACACACTTTCAGTTTCTTGACAGTGCTCTGCAGGTTTGACAATTCCCAGCAAACCTTAGATAACATTGTTCAACCCTGAACTAAGACACAAGATAGCACATCCACCTCTCTTACTCATTCATAAATATTCACATAGCCTTCGTTTTTGAGGAGAGTTTACATTTCAACTCGTTGATGCTGAAGCTGATGTTCTGATTTGCTTCTGTCAATGGGATGTAAAATAGTGTAATGCTAACAACATTTAAGCAAGAGCCTTTGGGAGCAATGTGAATGACCGCTCATCCTATCTTCCACTGCTTTCAGTAAAAAATATGTATTAACCTGTGTTTTGGAACACGAAGAGGAGCAGATCTAAGCCCCACTAGCTGATTGGAGTGGGGTCTGAAGGCAGAGCTGCAAACTTCAGTCTACTCATGCTTTACATGAACTATGGACACCAAATGAGGATCATTTGTTACACAGCACTATTCGGGCATAGCTGACAGTTACAGATCAGAACGCAAGTTACAAGGTCGAACCCATAAAAGTAACAGAAAGTATCTAACTTTAATCACAAAGTGACAGAACACACTTTCTAGACAGATAACATCTGGAGAGCAGGCCAAGCACTGTGGGAGGAAGGGTATACATTTGTTTAAATGTTGACAGTATATCTGATGCAGATTCACCTATGTTGTCTCTGGAGAGTACAACAGTTAGTTTGCACAAAGGGATCAGTAGAAGAATATGTCCAATGTGCTAGTCCCCTGGCATGGTTTGAATAATGGCCCGCATAGGATCATGTATTTGAGTTCCCAGTTTGTGGAACTCTTTGGGAAGGATTAGGAGTTTAGCTTTGTTGGAGGGGTATGCGTGACTGGGGTTGAGCTTGGAGATTTCAAAAGCCCGGGACCATTCAGAGTGCCTCTCTGCTCTGTGCTTGTGCATTAAGATGTAAACTTTTAGCGACTGCTCCAGCATCATGCCTGTCTGCCTGCTGTCTGTTTCCCATCCTAATAGCCATGGGACTCTAACCCTCTGAATCTCTCAGCCCTAAATAAAGTCTTTCTTCTACGAGTTGCTTTGGTGTCTTCAAGGTGATAGAAAAGCTCATGTCATTGCCGAGTTTTTGCCCTTTGGTGGCATAGAGCTTCCGAATCTGAGTCTGATCTTGAATTTCTTTCAATTATTTGGAATGCAATCCCTGATCTGTAACTCCAGAGCTCTAGAACCCCACTCAACCAGAGGGAAACACACGTGCTCGCCTCGCTCAGGATGCGCATGTTCAGTCAAAGCTTTCTTAGGGAACGTAAGCATTGATCTGAAAGTCACCGCATGGAGTGGTGGGTTCAGATGCTTCTAAATTGTTCTTTGAACATGAAACACAGTTACCACGTGTCTTCCCCTGTACATGTTTATAATATTTATGTTTGCATGGTTTATTCAGAACCCCTTCCTGGTCCACAGGCATTGTGTAAATTATGTAAGTTCACCTGACTTCTTTGAGAGTCAGTAGTAGTCTCATTCTCCAAACAAGGCAACCATTTGGTGTCATTATTTTAAATAAGAACAAATGAGTTAACACCTGCGAGGAAAACAAAAAGGACTAACAGAAAATTAAGTAGTTTCTCCCCCTCCCCTTATCTTCCTCCCTCTTTTTGCTTCTCCCTCCTTCATCTCCTTCCCCTCCTCTTACTTCCTTTTTCCTCTCCCCCTTCACTCCTCATGCTTCCTTGAACTACGTAGAATACACTTGCTATTTGCATGCTTTAAGATTATTTAAATATGTGTTTAAAACCCATTAACTACAAGAACCTAGGGAGAAAGTAATTACATGTACACAATTGGAAATAGTTGTCTATATCTAGGAAATGTTCCTTGATCCAAGATGCCTGCCATTCTCCCCACTCACTGATAAATTTCATACATCTCCATTCATTACAAAATGGCCTTTGTCCCAAGCCAGCCGTTATCCTGGAAACACAGGGGATGGATACAAGGTTGATAACTCCACAAGTGATCCAACCAGTCTGTATGGTGGGCTTCTAGAAGATTCTTCATACATGGGAGACAAGAGAAGAACAGGAGTTTAGGGTTGGTTGAGGAGTATGGAAGTAGCTAAAATGTGCAGGACTTAGTCTTATGCCCATGAGGCATCCGCTGACAGCTTTGAGCCTACAGTGGTCTTTCTTCTAAGGAGAAACAAGCATTCCACAAAGGCCTGGGCTTTGATCTTTTCTAGTTTGCAAAATTTGCAGATAAAGAAATTCTTTACAGCAAGAAATAGCTACTAATGCATGCATGTTTCAAATTTCCGAGTTTCAATTTTCCTCTTTTCTCCACATCTCATTTTGTTATAAAATTTTAATGGGACTTTTTAAACTTAATTGGGAAGGGCACCCCCTGCCCCCTGCCAGGCAGGCATGAGCAGTTTGTATCAGTCTGTCCTCAGAGATGAGGAAACTTTGTTTCAGGAGGTGGAATCCAAGGCTTACACCAAGGTCTTAGAGTTACTAACCAGTCAGACTGAAATCCATTCGTAGGGCGGTATCTACGCATCTACCTCCGCTTCCACCACTTTGAAAAAGTACTGCTGTCTGACAGAACGTTTAAACTTATTCAACACAAACGGAATGGAAGGAGTGAAGAAATCCAGGCTTGATCAATCAAGACATTAACATATTTAAATTTCTGTATCTTAGTTAGCACATTGCCCACAGTACGACTGCTTTACCGATGTCTAATAAGTCTGCCTGGGCATTCCACGCTTCGATTTTATCTCTTCTCTCCCAAGAAACCCAAAGACATCACTTGACTGAAATGGTGATGGACCGCAGTGGCAAGTGTTTGGACTGAAATGAATGTGGTACCTGATGGATGGCTACTGGGATGGGTCTGCCTGTTAGAGCTTGTCCACCAACTCATCCATCCAAAGAAGAGTTAGAAATCGTCACTAATGGAGGAACAGCAGCAACCGGGATACTTCAGAAAAACTTGAGGTAAGACTATTGGCTTATGTGTGTGTGTTGTGGCTATGTGTTGTATGTTTGTGAGAAGTATGATGTATGTATGCATGCGTGTGTGCGTGCGTGTGTGCGTGCGTGCGTGTGTGTGTGCGTGTGTGCGTGCGTGCGTGCGTGCGTGTGTGTGTGTGTGTGTGTGTGTGTGTGTGTATGTATTAATGCATGAGGAGGCACACATGCTTGTTGAGACCAAGCAAGACTCACACATTTCTTTATAAATGGCCTTAATAACTTCAGGCAGTGTCTCACCAAACCAGAAGCTCATATTCTCCTCAATGCTGGCTGGCCAGTGAGCTCTCAGGGTCTGCGTGTGTCTCCCAGTATTGGGGTGATAGGCACGTAAAATCATGGCTGTCTTTTTTTGCGGAGGCTAGCAGTTCAAACTACGTGCTTCATGCTTTCAGGGTGGATATTTTTATCCACCGAGCCACCTCTCTAGCCCTCGAGCAATTGGTTTTTGATGCTTCTATCTGTGTAGCCTTGTCTGGGCTGAGCTCCTCATAGAGACAGCAAGGCCATCTGATTTTAGGGTTGAATCACATGTCCTCGTTTACCAGGCGCAGATTTGCTTTAATGATTCTCTGCAGAGTGACTCATCCAGGATTCTCTCTGCATCCCTTTTGTGCCCGGTCCAGATGTGCATCTAGAACAGGTTTAGTTCAACAATTTCAAAGGGTGGACGCCCACTTTGCACATATGATTAATTCTACATGCGCCTAATTATACCCACAATTGGCTAATTGCATCCACAATTAGCCAATTGCAGGCCCAATTGGCCACTTGTCCCATAATTTGAAGGTACGAGTGGACAACTGAAGGAACAATTAGATGCATGCCGAGTTTTACATATTTAAAGAGAAGGCTGGGAAGGGAGCTCAGTTCAAAATGCAACTGTGGTCTTGGGTGCAAAGGGAAGCACCCACGGTGTGGCTCTTCCTGGAAGGAAGGGAGAGTTCCCTGAGTTTTTCCTACTTCATGCAATTTCCAAAGCCAATGCTTGCTTTTTAATTTCTTTTCCTAAATATCCATTGAACAAATCTTCACTTTGGATTTGAAGGAACTAAGCTCTTAGCCTCAGAGTCTATGAATTACAAGGGTTACCCACAAAAGTCAATGTCTACCTATAGAAAATACACAATGCACCAAGCTTGGAGCTCAGTTTCCTTGATGTTTCACACCCCTGCTCCTCTGGAAAGTTTTTCCCATCTCCTCACACTGTTCGCAGGAGCCCAAGAAGGACACTTTGCTTCCCAGATCTGTATTATCACAATGAGGAATTATAATTCCACCAAAGTGCAGCGACTTAACTGCACAGCCCCTGATCTATGAACCCCCTATCAATACCTCTTCTCAGACTTCCCTCTCAGACACCTCAGCCTAGAAATCTCAAATCCAGAGCAAGAGCTCGAAGGAGACAGAAATCCTTCACAAAGCCACATGTGGTAGACACATGCCATTCCTGAGAACTGTGAAGGCTCAGGTGAGTCCAATGTAGTGTGTGGCCTTTTGTGCTATTGCAGCTTCACAAGGAGGATGCTTGTTGTGGAGTCTCTTGTTTCTGCAGTTTAGGTGTCCAGAGTTAGGTCTCATTCCTTTATGAGTTGCTTCAGAGGGTAGCTAAGCGAGAGTTCAGACCTACCCTCAGGGAAGTTACTGAAACCCACTGAAGATGTCATGGCCCCCAAGGCTCTCGCCTACTGTGTGGCCTAGAAAACATGAGTCTGAGGGGTATTTTCTGAGAACCAAGAATTTCACAAAGGTGAATAGAAACACAAATGGAAGACAGAAAGTCCTGCAATAAAAGAACTTTCCAAAGCCCATTGAACTCCTCTTTTAAACTGGATACTTCAAGTGTAACTGACCATGGAATACATTATAAATACATGTGATATAATTGATATCGCAGTGCAGAAGCAAACCACTGAACCCCAATGGAGTGTTAAAGATGCTGACATACACCTTAGACTTCATCACCCAATTTTCTACTCATAAGACCTTTTATTTTAAAGGTTTCTTTCCAGGCTGAAAAATTGAATTTGCATCTTACTCTGTCTATCCAAGATACCTCACTCATGACTCTGAGCCCCAGGGCCTAGTTCATACAGTAGGAAATAAATTTGGGGGCCACCTAGGTCTTCCCATTCCACAACCTGAAGAGAGCCAGGGACTGAAACAAATGTCTCCCCTCTTTTTACTCAGTCGTTAAAGCTTGCTGCCCCAGTCGTCAAAAGGTAGGATGCCAAGTTCTAAGTGTCCTGCATTAGTTCATTTTTCTGAGTTAAGTCTCTCCATGTTTCCCAGCGAAAAAGCAAGGTCAACAATACAAGTTAACAGACTCAATAAGGAAGCTCTGTGGGCAATCTACTGCTGTTGCTACTCAAGAGTCTGGTGCAGTTTGTAACAACGCAGCCAGGAGCCTTGTCAATGGCTATTGTACTGATCAGTCCTTATGGGTATTAATTGCCTCATACCTACTGCTCGTGCACAGATTCTGATGACAAACCCAGGCTGTGCTCCCTGAATCACAGCAGCAGATTTTGGTTCTGTTAAACTTGGGGTTTTGCTCGGAGGGGAGACTAGCAATGCTGGCCTTCGGGCCGTGCCAGGAAAATGTGTGGGCCAGATGGCAATCCAAGTTGGTCTGATAGAGCGTTTCTATTTCTGTGGATTCTCAAAAACAAACTGACAGGCATGAAGAAAAGCGGTGACTCATAGCCCACGGGCCCTTGACTTCCAGCTTCTGAGATGCAATTTCCTATTGTCCCGGGAACCCTATTTCTGCAATGACACAGCCTCGTACCTCCTATTGCCTTTGTCACCATTGGTGTTACCCTAGTTACTGATGTCATTGCGAACACTGCACCAAACACTTGCTGTGGGCTGAGGCGGATATTTTCTGCCTAATAAAATGAGCAAATTTAGTGTAAGTGCCTCATGATGCGCTCACACATCCTTGCTTCTATTCTGTGTATAGGTGAAGGTACTTACCTTTACCCAGACTCAGAGAGATGGAGCAACTTCATCACAACCACAAAGATGATAAAGACGTTGGAACCTGAACCTTGGATGTGTTTTGGGTCTTCTCCATGATGACGTTTTTCTAAGTGACAACTTCCCAGAGATTATAATTCTCCTGCAGGCAGATACTACTGCATGCACGCACATGGGCATGTGTATAGAGGACTATGCACTAAGGCACACGCCTGTGGGTATTATAATTATATCCTCCACATAGAGGACAGCACTGTTTCATAGGATAAATGCTTTCTGACTTGCGCCGCTAACAATGCTCAACCTTCTTCGGAAGCTATGCTTCTTACCTCTGTAAACTAATAGAATAAAAGTGTTACTCCCAAATTTTCATTATGTAAATGCAGATCTGGGGGCTGGAGCATGAGTCATTGGCTGAATGAGTCCTAAACTCAAGAGTCTCTGACTCCCGGGCCAATTTTCCACACGTCATGCCTCACGAGGCAGGTGAGTACGTGTTCCTTGTCACAGTCTTTCTCCTTCTCATGTTGCTGATGAGCTTGTGATGCTTTGATGCTAAGAAGGCATTGAGATCCCCGAAGCATCTTCATACAAGTATAATCAGGAACATGAGGGGAAGGGAAAAATCCGAGTTTCTCAAGTGGTATTTGAGTATGAGGTTGGATGGCAAGAAGGCCTCTCCTTCTACCAAGCTTTCATTGGACTTGGGGGTTTTGGATTAACTTCAACTTGGGATGACTCTCAGTCTCAGAAAAATTTTACCGGTAGCCATCAGAACAGATAGGGAGGCCACCTGACATAGACGTCTTGGTACTGAGGTAGCAGATCACACAACATTGTTTTGGCACGCACTCTAGAAGGGATTGGCTTATTTTTAGACACTCAGTGAGTTGGTTTTACGAAATGAACATCCGATTTAAAAAATGTATTATCAAATTAATAGCATAACAAGTTTTCAGGGGAGGTTTATTAGAGTCAAATATTTTAAAAGCTGTCATTTAAACAGAAATGGTTGTTAAATTGAGGAGATAATTAGGTACCTGAAATTAATCAAAGTATGTGTTTTTAAAAATAAACTCTACGCTTGACTCATTGCAGATACATTTCAGCCTTGTCTGCTTCCCTGGAATCTACTTGAAATCGGGAATTCTGTAAACTGATTTTCAAGATTGCCTTTGACTGTCAAAATCCAGCTCTGTCCTTCACGAGGTAGATTCTGCAAAAACAAACCCCTAAATTAAAAGTCAACCTTTAAGATATGGGGGCAATGTATAAAGGTGATGATGGTACTAAATGAAATTTTTAAATTTAATTTTCTTCTAGCACCTCCTTCTTCCCTACTGGTTTTACTCTATTCCAGTTTTAATCGGCTGTTTTTAACCTGTGAAGTGTACCACAATTATCCCAGTTTAGTGGGCTATAGAAATTTAAGTGTGAGAAAAACAAGATTTGAGCTATTCTCCTTGTATGAGCCAAGGAGTGAGGTGAAATTTATTTATGCAAAGAAGACACCCATAAGAGCGCCTGTTTTGAGTTAGGGAAGGGAAGAAGTAGACATTGGGATATCGAAACAGGGGATGAGACAGAGTGTGGCACTGAGAGCAAATGACATGGCCCGGAGGAACAAAAGTACAGAGCAGGACAGGAGAGGAGGGATTAGGAGGATGGGGAAGACACTGCTGTGAGAGATGGGGATGGACAGGGTCCTCCATTTTCAAACAGGAAACACAGTCAGTCATGTTAATATCTCATATTTCAATATCAATCCAACTTATAGTTTTTCCAAGCCATTTTAGTTCTGTAGTAGAAGAGACGATGAAGGCACCACAACAGAGGCTTCTGCGTGGTCTGCATCCCGTTTCCTGGTTAAGGAAAACTGCCCCAGGGTTTACATACCCAGTGCTACCCAGGTCTTACTAGCATGGCAGCTGGCTAGGCCCAACACTCCTACCCTCAGCCACCCAGAGACTTGGAGGAATTCCTGCCCCATCCAATGTTGGATGCATTCATCACGCCAACCGTCAAGGTCCACGTTGCCTCCATCAACTCAGTTAGTAGGATGCTCCTTTTCTCACCCCCTGTGTGCAACTGGCTGTGCCGAGACTGTGGCTCACATCTTTGTTCTGAGTTAACAGAGTAGCTCCCTTCCCAACTCCTTGGCTTCTCCTCTCAGCCTTTATTGACTTGCTTGGCTCTTTTCAAATCTCTTGGTCAGAATTTCAGAGAAATAGGCCATGGTGCTAGAGCTACAAAGGGAAGTAAGGAGGTGACGCCATCAGAGCTGGGATTTTTGGAAGCTTTAACCTTATTAAGAGCCCAAGAAGTAAATACCCCTACTTTGTGCTGGGGTATTCCCAATAGCACAGAGACAATAAGGTGCTAACTTTCCCACAAGAGCTCTCAGACAGCCTGGAACACTTAGTTAGGGCTTCTCAAGTCTTCTTTTCTTCCCTTCCTGACTGACTCTGCCTCACTTTGACTTTTCACAAGTACTGATGCCCTCCGACAAGCCATCGTGTCTTCTCTGAGTGACACAGCTAGACCACAGTTTCCCTGTCAGTAGCAATCATGCCTGGCTCCTGGTAAGTGCTCAGTGAATTAGTTGCGATCCATCTTGACCCTGAAGTAGAAAGGCCTCCCCTTGTGGAGGCTTCCATTTCCCCCTCTAGAACTGTATTTAGTGGGCTGCCCCTTCTTTATATCTGTACCAGTCCAGGGTAGCGCTGAGTTTTCAAGACCCTGGGCCTTCCCTATAAAGGCTATGCCCTTTTCCCTATCTAAAACCAGAAAGTCTGGAGAAGACTGGCTGTAAAGTCATGAGCAGACAGACACTCCAGGAACAGTTGTGTAGTCAGAGCTTCTGACAGCAGATAAGACCAAAGCAGCCATCCCGTACAGCCTCACAGTCCTGGCTTGGTCATGTGGGTATCCTGTACCAACTAGGCAGCGTTTGTCAAGTCCTTGCATTTCCTCTGGCCTACCTTTACAAATCTGTTAAGAAGTCTACAACATCCCACGCCTGGCACTGTGCTTTTCGTTTGACAACCTTTGACCTCTGGGATGAGCATTATCTCCTGGGTAGGCTATCTTTGACAAAAGTAATTTATATGAACATGTATATGTGTGTGTGTGTGTGTGTGTGTGTGAGTGTGTGTGTGTGTGTGTGTGTGTGTGTGTGTGTGTACATAGATGGGCACTTTATAAAACAGTAGATTCAAATATGGCCTTTTCAATTATCTTCAGTGTTAATTATTCCTCTTTGCCTTCTCCATTCTGCCTTCCTTCTCCCTCTCTAAACACTCCCCCAATATTTCCCCTTCCCCTGGTATCACTATGGACTACCTCCCTCTTATGGTTGATCATGGGTATCCTAGAGATATCCCAGAGAACACAGGCTACTGGTATCACTCTTGGTTTCGTATAAGCACTTGAGGGTCAAAACATTGTAAATCACTGTATACTTTGCCCATAGGAGGTAGAGACTCCAAGCTGGTCTGACCAGGAAGTTTTCTTCCTGTTGCAGAGCCCTCACAGGGCTGTAAGGTCCTATGCAGGATTCTGGTAATCAGGGGTCACCTACAGTCTTACCCAGATGTGAGCCCTATAAACAATAATAATGGACAGGTCAGGAAGACATACCCATGGGTACAATAGTGGCATGAAGGTTACAGTGGTGACTAACTGCTCTTGTTGTGTATAAGTTTAGCTTCACAAGAGGAAACCAGTGTCTGAACCTATAAATCATGCCAAGCCTACTTGATTGGGGAGTGAACCTAATACAACTATTTTGCTCAATTGCGCCCTCTAAATTATTATCTGTATATCCATAGATCAGTGATGTTCCCAGACTTTTCAGTAATGTTTCTTTATTCAGTGAATAGAGATTAAGACAGGAATTCACAGTTGGCCAAAGTGTAAACATAAATGTCTGTGGAGATTTTAGCCCCAAATGGGACGTCTATATTATCTCTGTCCCCTCAAGGCTCAGGGACATTGAAAAAGAGGGAGCTTATAAGAAGCAGAGGTTGAGGAAAATTGGTAAGAGTGACTTCTGGACATGATAAGATCATGATACTCATGGAGACAAAACAGCTGTGGTTACCTGCAAAAGACCTTTATCAGGAGTCAGTCAGCATGAAAGAGGAGGGGCTATCAGGAACCCCACCCCTCTCTAAGGAGCCAATGACAGCCACAGATTCTTGGGGGAGGAAAGGAGAAGTCAGTTTTCCTTGAGTGGCTCCTGAGAGGTTGGTGATGATAAAGTGGGTGCTCCTTCAATTGTGAGTAACCATACAGACAAATTGGAAGGGGCGGGGCAGGAAGTTGTAGGAGAGGTGGGGGTGGAGCTACAAGCAATTGGTAGGATTCTGAATATTTTCAGAATATATTGTATTCATGTATGAAAGTTTCAAAATATGCCATTAAGAAGTCTAAAGGAGAAATGCTAATAGGTTAAATCACTTTAATGTTTGTATAGACAACAGAAAAAGATAGTAAGTGCATACCTACAGAGATCATTGATTTTGTGTGTGTGTGTGTGTGTGTGTGTGTGTGTGTGTGTGTGTGTGTGTGTGATTTAAGAGTAAACTGTTGAAATAATGAAGGGAAATGACGGAGGAGGTGCAGGACAGGACTGGCTAAGACCCCCATCCTTCCAGCCTTGAATTGGAGATCAGGAAGCCTTGGGAACAATCCCCACCACCAAGATGAAATGAGGCTTGACCCTGCAGTCCAGTCATCCCAGGCTCTGGTAATAGAGAACTTCAAGAGCATCCTTGGCTTCATGTTGAGTTTGGAGCTTGACAGAAGAGAATGCACGTGACTCTGCCACAAACAAAACAAAACAAAATCTGTTTAATTAAGGGCAAGGTAACCCTTCCAAGGGGTCCACTACCAGCCAGCTGCTTCCACCGCCAACCAGCACTGTGGCAGCGACAGTAAATCAGAGCGAGCAAATAAAAGAGAATCTAGAAGATTCCACAAATGCCATCCATAGATACTAGAGGACAGACTGGGACTATTCCCCGACTCCACCTGGACCCAGTAAAACCAGTAGGTGGCTATTAGAAGACAAAGCCAGTGTCACCTTGGGTAGCACTGTGTAGACTGCTACCAGGGGAACTCCGAGTTTATTGCCAGCTGCAGTGGAAAAGCATTGCTTTAAATGTCTTTTCCCTACCTAATTGTCAAAACTGAATAATATTATCAGCTTTTTTTTTATCCTTTGAGTATTTTTTCTAATAAGAAAGCACAGAGATACACAGCAAATAAAAGCGTAAGATTCCAGGATGCAGTGCAATCATGCAAAATGACTTTCATATCAGTTTGATAAGCAGCTGAAATTTAATAACTACATCCCTCCTATGGTGCTGGATGAAAGTCTAATACTTTCTGCTTTGGCTTCTTTCTTCTGTAAGATGCTATTCAGGACTGTAGCCGAGGCTTTTATAGTCAGAGAGATGAGAGGTTCAGTGGATTAATCAAAGCCTTGAGAGGCTGGGCCAAGTCCCAGCCAGGCCAAAACACAGTGACTTCGAAGTTGAACTAAAAGCCAAGCCCAAGGCTGCCCATGACTATGGAGAAACGGTTCAATATCTCCATTAGCTCAAAGTTACAGGTATGAATCACACCCCCGGAAAAAATGTCCCTTGTTAAGAGCTATGAAATAACTAAGCCCCCAGAATATCTTTATGCCTTATCTTAGGGCAAACTATCCAATGGAGAGCGAGGGGGAGAGGGAGAGGGACAGAAGGAGGGAGAGGGATGGAGGTAGAGAGAGAGGGAGCAAGAGGGGAGGCATTTGGAGTTGAACCGAGATCCCTTCCACCTTTACAAAGAGAACAGGAATGTGATGCTACATACACAATGTCTTGGTAGAGAACTTACAACTGAAAGCCCTCTGAGATGATATCTATCCAAACTTCTTAAACTATGGTTAGGAAAATCACGATTGACTAAATGGTAAGTAAATGAGTCCACATAGGCCTGGTGGGACTGGGCACCTGTCTTTTCTGATCTAGCACAGTTGTTCCAGACTCCTCCAAGGAGTCTCCCGTTCACCCCCAGGGCTCCCAGCATCCAGCTGGCAGTGGCCACAGCTTTCGAGGTGCTATTAGGGATGCCTAACCCTAGAAAATAGAGGGGCATTCGATTGGATATGATCCACACAGGTATGGGGGATGAGTCCCAGGGCGGTGTGGTGATACATGCTAAGAGACATTTCCAGTTTAGCACTGGGTTGCAGGTGCATAGGAGAGGCCAGACGTCCCTGGGCTGGTGGGCTGGCTGCAATGGCGCTTGGCTGTCTTGCTCTTCTACCGCCCCCTCCTGGCAGAGTTTCCCCGCCAAGGCATAAAGAGGGCTGCTTCTGGCGTGTTTTGTCAAAAGGGTGGCAGTTAAGGGGTAGAAAGCAGAAACCCTTTCAAAACAAAGACAGCCAGGCAGATGTGAGCATTGGAAAGATTTTCAAGATGGATCTTGGTAAGGACTCAAGTGGCCTCCTGGGTGAATTTGTATGAGAGAACCCCAGCAGCATGGTGTCCCCCACCGTTGGTTGTCCCTATGCAAGCATGAGTGCAGATAGGACCGCTTTAAGATAGGTGTAGACAGGAAGTCCCTCAGTGGAGGAGCATCGGGTCCTGTCGTCGCATCTAACTACAGCTTTTAAAAGAAATTCTAACTCCAGATGCCGGCTTAGGGAAATGAATCAATTAAGCAAATGAAGCTTTCCCCCATAAATCAGTGAATGAGAAGGTTTGGTCCAGGCATGGCCCCTGGGGAGTGGGGAGGGGGGGAGGGGGAGGGACACTGGGCTTGGCCAGGGGCCAGGGAGTGGACACTTTAGCCATTTACCACAACCAGGTGACCTGGATCCCCTCTGCTCTTCTGAAGTTATGTTTACCCCCTTGGGAGCTGGTTTGATTTAGAAAGAGCACCGTGAGTCTCCCACCCCCTTTTACTCAGAAGATAATAAAGCTTAGGGCTTCAGAGTGGGACGCAGTGTAAGCTGGTGTCCCTGTTCATAAAATAATTGAGTTTACACAAAAAGTGATTTCAGTAATAGCTGGCTTTTTATAAGTATGTACATTTTATTTAAAATTACTGACTCAAAAGGCAAGGTAGAAAAAAAAATCACCTCCAACAACTTCCTGTAATTGCGAATTATTGTGAGGGAAACAGAAGGGAGAGATTTCGAAATTATGAACCATTATGCTCAAGAGAGAAAGAGAGAGAGGGAGAGAGAGGGAGAGGGAGAGAGAGAGAGAGAGAGGAGAGAGAGAGAGGCAGTGGAAAGGGGAGAAAAAAAAAGAGACAGCTCGGCTTCATGAAACACAGCTGACGAGCTCGGCTAAATTACCCCCGGACCATTACAAAAATCACTTAATTGCCTAGCATTTTGTTAGGTCAATTGACTCTAATTGAAAAAATAACAAAAAGCTTATTATGCTGCAAATGTGGCCGTGGAAAATGAGTCTTCTGTTAGAAGGAAACAATAATTCTAAATTTCAGCTGCCTCTTACACTGTGAAGTTCACTGTTTCCTTGGGGTAGAACCCACTGTAGCCGAGAAGGAAAACTGTATGTATTGATGCCTTTCTCCTTTTAGCCCCCCCACATCTTGGCCTGAGCTTTCTTTCCTGGCCTCACCTTAGCCCTACAGAAACCCACCTTTAATCCCAGAGAGCGCCACCCACCTCCACCCCTGGTTAAGCAGATACACACATCCCATGACCCTCCACCCCAGCTGCCTTTTATCCATGTGAAAAGTTCAGGAGACAAAGGGCAGGCTGATGGCAGGGTCCACATCTGTGAACTGTCCCATTTCCATCCCGACACCCCATCCAGGCTCACCTCAGACAGACTTATTTGAGGGTATCAGGAGGCCCCCAGCATTGTCTGCCAGGGAGCAGGTCCTTCCTGCCTCTTTCCCCTTTTACAGCATAGCTGACAGGAGCAGCAGAAAGCTTAAGTCCATTTCTCTGAAATGGCCCTGGATGTGCACATGTAAGGCTGGCCCTGATTGACATCAAGTGCAGCAATTAAACCCACCAGCTGATGAAGGTAAAGGCTTACTCTACTCGTGATTATATATCTTGGGGACGGTTTGGCCAGAGTTTGGTGCATTTTAAAAAGCCAATGGACCTCGGCTCCGTTGCTGCCCCAATTATAGACTTGAATGGCTGGAGTTCATAATGGGTATGATTTTACTCTGAAAAAAAAAAAAGACCAAAGTAATTGTTTGTCCAGAAAACCAGGAAGCCTGGGAGGGAGAGTCTGATGGTGTAAAGCCTTTGTTTGGAAAGCTGTGGGGAAGAAAGTGTCTGTGTGTGCATGAGTGTAGTACCATGTGTAAGTGTGCACCTTTGATTTGTACCCAAGTGTGGGACTCTGTGCACATTGGTATGACTGACTATACTATATGTTGTATATACATCATGAATATGTTTATGTGTGCATGAGTGTGGGACTTTGTGTGCATGGCTGTGTGTGTCTCTGTAGGCAAGAGTGTGAAATCACATGCAGTGTGTGCGTGTGCACAGCGTGTGGCGATACCGTGTGAGTATGTGAATGGATACATAGGTGTCATATTACATGCAGTGTGCGTGTGATGTGTGGGGACTGTTGTAGTGAGTTCGTGTGTGTGCATGCATGATTGTGATATTATGTGTAATGTGCATGTTTGTGCCTGAGTATGGGACTATGGGTAGTGTCCAGTGCATGCCTGAGTATGCATGAATGTGTGACTATGTGCACGTGTGGGGAGCTACTGCACATGAGCTTATGTGTGTGCATGCATGAAGGTGATATTATGTTCACGCTTATACATGAACATGGGGTTTTGTGTAGGGTACAGTGCATGCCTGAGTATGCACGAATGTGTGACTACATACACATGTATGTATTTACCAGTACACGTTTACACATGTGCCTGTGTATACACTGACATATATTGAAGGAGAGTCATGAAATGAAATCATGACTGTAGACCCTTGAGCAAACCCAATGCTGTACTTCACCAACACCTCCCAGCCTCTTTAATTTATATATTTCAGCTCCTGCTGAGCTTTGGCCCAAGACCATGAAGTCCAAGGCTCATGCCTGGGAGACGGGGAGCTTTACTGGGGTCTGAGGAGGCAGACACTGTGGAGAGCATCTGCTTCCTTCTAGTACCTCTTCACAGTTGCGCCAGTAGAATAACTCGATGCCCCTCGGTGGTTCAAGCAGGAACCAGCAGATCCCTTCCGCTGATGCAACGCTCAGGGCCAGGCACCCTGTATCTAAGAGGAGGCAGAGGTCTCAGGCTGCCTTCCCACATGTGTGGCTTCTGAACGTCTCCAGTAAGAGACAATGGCAAGCGGACTCTTGAAACCCTGCGAGTCACCTGGTGTCTTGGCAGACAACTGTACCAGGAGTAAACCGAGCCATTCGAGAGCCACAGGTGTTAAAAGCACCAAAGAATCATCCTGAAAAGTCGAACATGAGAGAACCCATGACCAGAGGCATTGCTTTAGGGGGAGAAGGGTTAGGTGCTCCCCCATCCCCTGTTCTGTGTGGCCTGACCAGGGTGTCAGGATGTGGTACTCTGCAGAACTAGGATGCTGAGCCAATGGCTGGTCTGATTAGAGAGAAGAGTGGCAAGAGGGCCAACAACCGTCCTTCTTCCTCAAGTGGCACAGAGAGGGGACCAGGGAGGAGTGGGGCCTTGTGATTGTGCGGCCGAGCCCATCTGAGAGCCACAAGAGCGCGCAATGGCGAACCGGGTTCCACTTGCCAGACCAATGGGCTTCATCAATTAATCACAGCCAAATAATCACCCCCTCCATTGAAGAATAAGACATGAAAGGACAGAGCCTCGCTGTAACGTATTCAGAAAGGGCCGCCTTCCTAATCCCTCTGAGTCCTGACATGTTAACTGGGTAGCGACTAATTAGATGTCAAAAATTCATAAGCGCTCTTTAATATTGCATATATCTGCAGCCGACATTTCAATATGAGACTTGTATACACAGAAGTCACCGTGGCATTCAAACACAGTGGGGTGGGAGAAATAAAAGCAAACCAATAAAAACAAGGTCCCTAAAAAAAAAACCCCAGAGAGTGGCGGCTTTGGAAGTGTGTGCTTTCTTCCTCTGGAAAGGTAGTGCCTTAATAAGAATTAAAGGAGAGGGGCTTTCCCTGCTCCAAACTGCATGGACAGAGAGAGGGAGAAAGAGAGACAGGAGACGGTCTTATCAAAGACACTGCCAGGTAAATAGTAATTTATTGTTCATGCACAATGAATATCACCCGGTGTCCTGACACTGAGTAATAATGAAAGATGTGTTACTGTAGCATCCCAGGAGGGGATCCCTGCCCCCTTCCCCTCTCATCTTTCTCGAGCAAGGAAGCAGTGATGGGTGCTGGCAGCAACGGCATAGCTCAAGACATTTCGCATAATATAGGAAGCACCTGAACTTTAGTGGATTAAGTAAGTGAGTTAGTTTGCTGGCTCCGTGATATATATGTTGTCTGGATGCAAACTTATATTTCAAACGCTGGAGACTATATTTTTATAAAACAAGCTTTTTCCTGTCGGAAGAATTATAGGGACGTGATATAATACAAGGCGGTGAGATTAAAAACAATGCATCACGGCAGGGAGGAAAACGCGCTGTTTTATGGCTCGCATCCCTTAATTGAACCTCTCAGGAATACAGGGGAGAACTCAACTAGAACCTGCTGGAGCAGCTCACTCCCTTCTGACTTCCGGGGGCATGGCTTTGTAGGTGGTTGTGCGTTTTTATGTTATAGCGTGTGTGCACTTAGCATGCAGTGTGTCTGCGCATGTGCAAGAAAACACGTACACACATAAATGGAACCATGACGTGGATAACACTTTCCTTTCCTGACCGAACCATTCCCTATTATTCTTAATGGAAAGCTTTCATTTGCTTTATCAGCTTATTAAATCTTTTAATTATTAAGGATCACTGTGTCCAAGTGTGATGTATATATATATATATATATATATATATATATATATATGTTTATCTTTGTGTATGAGAGGTGCCCATGTGCATGTGTGTGTGATTGCAGGCCTGCACATGTGCATGTGATAGCCAGAGGACAAGTTCGGAAGTCAGGTCTCACCTCCCCCTCTCTTAATTATAGGTTTATGTGGCTGAGCATGTTTGTGCATGATTGCATGCGTGAGTGTGTGTGTGTGTGTTTGCATGTATATGTGTGTATGTGTATGTGCATGTGTGCAGTGGCCACAGAAGTCAGAAGACAGCATCAATCAGGACTCCAGGATTTGGAGTTACTAGCTATTGTGAACCACCTCATATGGCCTCGAGGAGCCAACTCTGATCCTCTGAGAGAGCAGCAAGTGCTCATAACCACTGAGCCATCTCTTTAACTGGAAGGAAACAGGGTCTCTTGTCCACCATTTTGTATAGCAGGCTAGTTGCCTGTGAGCTTCTGGACATTCTCCTGTTTCTGCCTCCCATCCTGTCACAGGAGCACTGGGGATATAGGTACACACCACTGTAACCCCACTGTGTGAATTGTGTAACCCCACTGTGTGGATTCTGCAACCCCAGTGTGTGGATTCTGTAGTCCCACACTGTAATCCCGCTGCGTGGGTTCTGTAATTCCACTGTGTGGATTCTGTAGTCTCACGCTATAACCTCACAGTGTGGATTCTGTTACCCCACTGTGTGGATTCCCTAATCCCACTGTGTGGATTCTGGAGATCTGAACTCAAGATCTTATCCTTCCTTATATAGCAAATAATTTACCAGCTGAGCCAACTTCCCAGCCCAAATTTATTTACTTTTAATTAGCTTCCAAAATCCAGGTTTTCTTTAGACATTTTCATAGAAACTCAGTTTTGGTTGGCCCTCTGCCCTGAAAGACTCCACTTCCACATCTCCCTGAGAAGGTTAAAAAATAAAATCCTTTAAGGAAGAGAGTTGGAGAGGGGGTCATACAACATAACCGATGTAAGAGTGGACTCAAGAATATTTAGGGTGGGAAGGCAAAAGGAACCTTTTTTTTCATTCTTTTCCTATCTGACCAAGGAGGAAAGTGTGGGGAATTTGTGCTGGGGCACAGAAGGAGCTGCAGGCATTGGGACATCAGTACATGGTAGTTTTCCATCAATCTGATTAGCAATCTGCCCCCGGGATCTGTCTTCTTAAGACAGTGAAGTCATACCTGCCTCTCGATTTGCTAAGCCCCAGGTGCGGTGAGGACTCGAGGCAGGCCCAGGCATCCCTAGGGACCGCAGCAGCTTAAAGCTCAAATCCTAGCTGATTTGGATCATGTCTGTGGCCCCTGCTCCTTACCACACACGCTGTCCTGTTGACATGGGCTGTCTTTAACATCAGGTGAATTGGGAGTCTTCAGCATGGTCCTGAATCCCTGTGAACATCGGTGTCCACCACACTGAGGAGTGAGCGGTGTTTGGATGGGAGAAATTCCCTTCAAAGCCCTCTCCTACCTCTGCACTGGTCCCCTGGTTTGGAGTTTCTGAGTACCTACCTGTCTCTGGCATGCCAGCGCCAATAGGACGTTCCTAGGAGAGGAGGAAGAACTGGGCTGGGACATCAGGCACAGTGCCAGAGACCAGTGGTCAGTCTCAGTTGAGAGTTTGGAATCCTCTAGACTGATTCAGGCTGGCAAAAACCCATTCTCATCAATACTTACATCATAACCAACTGTGTTTGCTTGCTACCCGGGAGTCTCACTCCTTGTTACAAGATGAAATTGGGTTTCTCTTGCCTTTTAGCATCTCTGTCGTCAGGACACGAGCCCTTATCAGTATTGACTGGTGGCTAGGGAAACACAATCTCTCCTGCTTGCCTCAGGCACTGGGAAAGTCTCTCTTGTCTCAGTTGGTTTAAGATTAAAGTCAGGTCACTACTCAGACTTCATTCACTGGCTTGTTCATCCATCCCTGCTCTTAGCTCTTAGCTTCTGGGATTTTGAGCCCAGTTACTAGTGCCCATAGGGGATTGCCAATACTGCAGAAATCCACTTAACTTTCTCTCTCTCTCTCTCTCTCTCTCTCTCTCTCTCTCTCTCTCTCTCTCTCCTTCCAAGAATGGACATCCGGTGAGGTGGGATGATTCCAGGGCATCGATCTGAGAGCCAGGAGAGCAGCAGGACTCTTACGGGAGCTATAGGTGATGCTTGCTTGGCCACGGCACCTAAGATAATCTAGGAGTGAGGGCTTCAGGAGAGCATTCTTCACTCATGGCAGAAGGAATGTGAGGTGAGAATGCAGGGGACTTGGTGAGTGGATGGCAAAGGTAACTAAGTTGTCACAGACCCAGGCGCCAGTCATCTTTAAAGAACACCATTCTTTTAGTTACATCATTGTTTTGCCCCAAGTACCCACAAAATCCACTGGAGGGATGAAGGTTTTTGCTACGGCTCATAATTGTTGGAAAAAGCTTGGTTGGACCCAAGTGCTTGGGCAGAATATTGTGAGGCCAGGAGCATGTGGTGGAGGGCCCAGTCAGCCTCATGGTGGACAGGAAGCAGAGACAGAAGGACAGAAGAGGTAGCCAGGGTGAGACACACTCTCTAGAGGGCAGGCTGGGTGCAGATAGAAGTGAGGCTTCCGTTTGGATTCTGTTCTTGCCAAACCTGCTTCTCCTTGGTCTCTTCCATTTCTCCCAATGTTGAATTTCACTGAAGCATTTGCCACAAGGACATCTCAGATTCAGCATTGGGGAGTGGGAGGAGACGGCCACACCAGGCCTTAGGGATTATGTCTTGTGCTCAACATCTAAGCCTCTCGGACTTGAGTCCATGTTAATGCAATAGGATGATATTTCAGAGGGCTGTGTGCAATAGCTGGGTCTGACTAAGTAGCCAGGGTCTCCTGGTTCCCCTCGCACTGTGTTCTGAAAGCTACATGCTCTGGGTTCCCAGGGAATGATTGGCAGGTGAGCTTCAACCACAGCAGAGCTTCCGGTGGTGAAAGGGCCAGGAGGAGCTCAGCAACGGAAGTAAGTTTTAAGTTCACGTAAGATATTAACTTTGTCAAAAGATTAGGAGCTAGGTGAGGGAAACTGGGGTAAGGGCTTTGTCCCTGAGGTCACAGCTCAAAGTGGAAGGCCTACATCAACAGCATTCATCAATAAAATGCTGACTCTTTCCAGGAGCTCCTGGTGGTAATCGATTCTCAGCGTAGAAAATGCCTCTGTGTGTAGGATACATAGGACTTTGCTGTCACACCTAGACGAAGCAAACCATGATGATGAGGGTCCAGGGCAATGCCTGTCTTCCAAGAGGAAACCCGAATCTCCACACATATTCCCAAACTACTCAGTGTCCTGGCTCAACATCTCAGTATCAGGAAGTTTTTTGCACTAAGACTCCTACAGCATGTGGAGCAAAGAATGCTTTCCCCAGAATGAGGAACTGGACAGTATTAGGCCAGCACAACCCACTTGAAAAGTCCCCTTCTGTAGATAGAACCCTTCACTCTTGAAGACGGACTTGGATTCATCCATTCCCAACACAAGTGACTTGAAGCTAACAGCTTGCTGGTGCAGAAGAATAAATGACCAGTGGGTGTCCACGTAGGTCACACGGAACTCCATTGGCCATCCATACTCTAGGGAGTCAGTCTTAGAAGCCAGTGCTGTACCTGCCTGTCCTGAACATACAACCATCCAGGCACAGGCCATGAATTTGAACAGCTTATGTGCTTTACACTTTCTGATCATTCCCTCGGTTTTGTATTCATTCCCCTCCATGTGCAGCCCATGCTTCATGAAGTAACGCAGAAATAATAAATTCTAGATGAATGTTGTCCAAATAGATGTTTAAAACTTATGGCAGAGTTTGGACATAAATCTATGCAATCTGCACAAGAGATTTGCCGTGGTAGGAAACAGGGAGACTGAAAGTCTACCCTCAGCCTATCAAAGGCACCGACAGAATAATCAGAAAAATAGTTACTCTCTTAAGACAAGACTAGGGTATGGCATGAAGAGAAAGGAAGAGAGTTTCCACAGGGTGGGAGAATCAGCCGTGGTAGCTTTCTTTATGGATGTAATGGTCCTCAGCACGTCAGAGCGTGGGACAAGGGGGAGCACTCATCTGTTTGTTTGTTTGTATGGAACTTCTGTGTTTCCCTCTTTCAAGATGCATAATTGTCCTGGGGATTATGGAGTCCCTCTAACCAGATAAGCTTAAATAGCTTAGCCTTGTTTCCATGGTGACAGAGATGATGGTGGTGAGGATGAGGATGGCAGACAGGGCTGCTGGTGGCAGCGGCAGAGATCAGCATCAGCTCGGCTGTTTCTGTGTGCAATGCTTGCCCATGCTTGTGGGATGCTGGACATCACTGATTACAAGCTTTCAGTGCGTTGAGGGCACAGTTCTAAAGAAAAGATGGCAATGACTATGTCTTGTCCTATGCCTAGGAAGATATTATAAACAGGACAACATAGGAAATCTAATAGCAGACCCTTCAACACTTAAGATAAAGGCCCGTGAAGGACAGAGGTAGTTCACTAGCTGTCAGCAGGGCAGATTTGTGTTAGCATACGTTCCAGCCAGATCCTCTGTAGTCAGGATGGGTGTGCATTCCTGATTACCAAGAACAGCTTAGTACAAAAAACAGGATGTCCTGGGAAGGACCCAGCCAAGACATGCTACCAAGATGTCATCTGGGTTGGTCCATCTCTTCCTCTTTACGAACACCTACCTTTGTAACGAATTGTCATGCTTCTCCTAGACAACTGAATTATGATTATGAAGCCCACTCTTCTATCTATGTAGCTGCAAGTAAAGGGAAGTCAGCAGAGGTCAGAGCCAAAGACGCTGCAAGGATGCCGATCCCTTTTAATCCACGAAGTTAATCCTTTGAAAACATTGGAAGGGAATGGTCCACAGAGAAAGAAGCCAAATAGACAAGGGTGACTATGTCCAACAAAATAATCACAGAAAGGATACCACCTCCTCCCTAGACCAAAGGACGACGTATCACAAGAGAGAAGGATGACTTCTATGGGGCAGTGTGGAAACAGAGTGTGCAGTTGTGAAACAGGTTTGAAGAGATACTTTCCTCAGGAAAGTGCTTGCCATGCTAACATGCAGACATGAGTTCAATTCCCAGTATGGCTGTAGAAAACAAGGCATCATGGGCTGTGCTTGTAATCCCAGCATGGGAATGTGAAGACAAGATCCCTGGGCCAGCCTGCCTTGCTGAACCAACAGGCTTCAGGCTAAGGAAGACTCTGTCTCAAAAACTAGGCAGACAGTGCCTGATGACTTCCAGCTCATGTGCATGTGAACACAGGTATGTGCGCATGCGTGTGCACGCACACACACACACACACACACACACAAACAGAGAGAGAGAGAGAGAGAGAGAGAGAGAGAGAAACACAGATGAGAAACACAGATATACACACACACATACAGGGAGAGAGACAGAGATACACAGAGAGACACGGATACACACACGGAGAGAGGGAGAGAGGGAGAGAGAGAGAAACACAGATACACACACACAGAGGGAGAAAGAGAGAGAGAGAGATACACACACATGCACATACTCTCTCTCTCTCTCTCTCTCTCTCTCTCTCTCTCTCTCTCTCTCTCTCTCTCCCTCTCTCTCTCTCCCTATCTCTTCTCCATCAACTCCAGTCCCATGGTACAGAATTTGAAGAAAAGCAACAGGACTGATCACTGACCAGGAACAGACCTTCTAAAAGCAATAGCTGGAAATCAGGAGCATGTTAGCAACAATTGCTTAGCAAGAGAGGAGCTGTGACTCCTCTCTAGAGTCAATAAAGCCGATCATGCTTTCAGCACTCCATCACTACAGGGTGCCCTATAAGTGACACTGTGTAGTCTGATCCATGTTTCCAAATAGAGGTTGATGTAGATACGCGATTCCCACTCATACATCAGGTAGCAGTGTGTACAATTCTTGAGTCTTTAGCAGCCCCTCTGCCCCTGACATCTTCTTTCTGATTTCATGATTAGTTAAGGATGTGTCTGCACCCCAGATCATCTCAAAGAGGATCCCTGCATCTCCTCACCCAGTGCCACCTATGGACCTGTCAGGGCCACCATATCTCCACCTCTTTCATCTCTACTTGTACTCTTATCTCTCTGTCATCCCCACTTCTGTTTCATCTCCACCCCAGTCTTCTCTTTGCTCTCTCCTCCCTCTGTCTCAGTCTCTGCCATCTCTCATCTTTCATATTCACATCTCTCTAGCACAGCTCTTTCTGTCATCCGCCTCCACCTCTGTCATTTCTCTCTCCCTCCCTCACCTCTCTCTCCCATCCCTATATTCATATCCTCCGATCATCACCACCTGTGCAAACATTTATAACTCTATCAATTTCATCTTCAACTCTGCCATCTTCCTCTCTACCTATCTCTTCCCCATCAACTCCATCTACCCAGGTCCATTACCTCTGTCATCTTCATTGTCTCCATCACTCAGCACCTATCTCCTCCTCCTCCTCCTCCTCCTCCTCCTCCTCCTCCTCCTCATTCTCGTCCTCCTCCTCCTCATCCTCCTCCTTCTTCTTCTTCTTTTCCCTTTACCTCTACATCCATCTGCTTATTTAGATTTTATCCCTTCTCCCCCTTTTCAGGTACGAGGTCCCTCCAATCCTTGGAATTCATTGAATGGTGACTTCCTTTTTGTGTATTAACCAGGTGACAGGTGGCTTGAAGGTTGTAGGTTGTAAAGGACCAACTCTGGTGGTGAACATTGGAAATGTCCCCATCTATCTCCATGGGACGGGGGAGAGGATGAAGGTAATGATACAATAGGTTATGACTGTAGAATGAAGCCCCTTAAATACTCACAAGGAAGGCTCCACATGTGGCACAATGGCAGAGCCCTTGCCAAGGATACTCAAGGCTGCAGGGTAAGTTCCCAACACTCAGAGGGGAATAGAGAAACCCTCAAAAGTACAAGATTCAGAGAACTTCTAGATGGAGGTGACCAGATCAGAGGTGGAGTGGCCAAAGGGGATGCAAAAGCTACACCCAGGCCTTGTTCCATGTATCTGTCTCTCTGTATGCCTGAATGTTGTAACAGTTTAGAATAAACCTAAAATAAAATAAATTTAGAAGTGCAAATGAGTCACTGGGCTCCTAAGCTCCATGAACTGCCCCAGAAAACACAGTGAAAAGGAGATAGGGAAAGGCAGAGATCTTAGTTTTTAGCCACGCTGGACAGACACACATGTGGGTGTCTACTGTGTGTGATGAGTATGACTTGGGAACAGCTTTATGAGACTGAGACCTTCACCCTGGAATGTGAGCCAACTCAAGATAGACTTGTCAGCAGTGAGCTCTGCTGTAGGCTGTCCTCTCTGTGACTGTAGCAGGGACAGATGTCTGATGAAAGTTAGCTGATGTTAGAAATCAAGCTAAGGAGACCATCACAGAAATCAACAACCTCTCTAAAATCAGAACACAACTGCATGGTGTGCAGCTACATTTGACACACCTACAACAAAACTCCTACACCCAAGGCTCAGGGAACATTGCAGAAGATGCTGCAGAAAGATTGTAAGAACCAAAGGAGAAGTTGTCAGCTGCCAGGTAGTGTCTTTTGTAAATGATGGAGAAGCTCTGTACCTATAAGAACTTAACATTATAGTCCCCTCAACAAGGCCCAAACAAATGACAACTGCAACTGACATGTTAGCAGGGATGGTGAAAATCTCAAATACTCACCCACATCTAGAGGTACACGCTAAGAGAGGGAGTGACAAGTCCCCCATAGATACCTCAAATGGTCATCCCGAAATACGCCCACCACATATGCATAGAAGCAATACTATAGATAGATAGATAGATAGATAGATAGATAGATAATAATAGATAGATAGATAATAATAATAATAGATAGATAGATAGATAGATAGATAGATAGATAGATAGATAGATAGATAGATAGGCTAGGTGGGTGGGTGGAAGGATAGATGGATGGATGGATGGGTGAATAGATGGGATAAATGGGTGGGTGAGTTGGTAGGTGGATGGGTGGATGGATGGATGGATGGGTGGGTGAGTGGGTGAGTGGAAGGATGGAAGGAAGGATGGATGGATGGATAGATGAATAGGTGGATGGATGGATGGACGGACGGACGGACGGACGGATGGATGAATGGATGGGTAGATGGCTGGCTGGCTGGCTGGGTGTGTGGATGGAAGGGTGGATAGACAGATATGCTTATAGATATGCATATGTAACAATAATAAACATAGAGAGGTCATGAATTTGAGAGGGAATGGAGTGGTCGTGAACACATGAGGAATTGGAGAGGGGAAAGAGTAGACTGAAAATAATATAAGTACTCATAACTGAAATTTAAAAACAAACAAAAATAAAAACAGGAAGCGAAGCAGAGAAGGCAGAGACAGCGAATCAGAGCAAAGGAGTCTTCCCTGTCTACCCCCATGGTGCTCTCCATCACCTCCCCTTCCTCCTCAGCACCTGCATTATCTGAGTGACTCCATTCACTTCCTTGTCTATTTCTCACCTATTGCCTTCACTTCCACAGACGCTCCATGGAGCTCGGTGATACTTTGCACACGGTTGCATCTACTGCAGAACCAATCCTCAACACCTGTGTGTTTAATTAATCTGAAGGAAATACTATGTATGGCGTACATGGAAAGATGGCATTGAGTAGCTAAACTTTCTGCCCTGATACAATGCACGTGGTCAACCAGCACAAAGTGAAAATTCAAATGAGATGGTTTCTAGACTGAGACTGGGAAGATGCTAGATTTGGCTGTGGGGAAAGAATAAACACAGGAGTAAGACTCCTCAGGGCAGAACTATCTGATATGTGCTTTCACTGTCTCTGATTTTAGTCCTTAGTGGCCAACTGTAGCCTAAGGGTTTGATGGAAGACTGTGGAAATAAGCAGCGCCGAAGGTTTCATGACCGTTCTGAGCGTCATGGTGTCATCTTTTGCTGTCCTGCTTCTTCCCAGCCAGGGTAAAAATCACCCTTTGTTCAGCGTATCCACCCAGTATGCACTACCTGCTCATTAGTTCCTGCATCACACTCTCATTTATCAGATCAACTACTGTAGTGCAATACCCATGCTCCCTCTCACCCTTACATCACTGAACAGTAACCCAAAAGTGCAAGAGTAGCTACGCCAGGGCTTCAGTTGCCAAAGAAAGGCCACCAAATGCTTCCTTTAAGTGATCTTGTTAAAAATAAAAGACAACTCCAACAAGCTATAAAACCTTTATTCTGGGATCGTCGATACCCACTGTAGGTTCAGATCTTCAATCTGTGAAATCGTGAATGAGAACACAAATTTGTTTTAATGTTGCTATTTTAGTCTGAATGACAGCTCATTACTAAGATGAAAAGAGCATAGTTTCAGCCACTGAGAGCTCTTGGGATATTTCTTTCATGGACAAGGAGGAGGCTAACGCACAGATAACTATTTGTGAAGTAATATGAAACAAGGGCTTCCTAGTCTAATTGTGCCACAGGAATATCTATTTCCTTGCAAATAAGACTAGGCAGGCTTCTCTTTGAGGATGGATGATGACCAAAGCAGCAGCAGCACTCTCTAGCAGGTCATCACAGGATGTAGAAAGAAAGGGAAGTTCCCAGCATCAGAGAAAGAAAGGTGAATGGGGAGTGGTGATGAGTGACAGGGAGTGTCAGGATGCTGGCATACAGCCCAACCCTGATGATCACAGCCTGTGTGGTCTCTTCTCTGTCCACTGTGGTTTTGAACTGTTGCACAGAGTGATGGTACTTCCTTGTATAAATTGCCTTACTGACAAGGGCAAAGGTGTTTCACAAATGAACTTAGATCTTGAATTAATAGAGATTCTGCAGATGGGCCTGGCCTAAGCAGATAAGACCTTCATTGTGGGGACCATGTCTTTATTGAAGGCCTGAGTGATGACACAGATTAGGGCCTTCAGAAAGGGATCCAGGAACAAGCAGCGGGAGTTGTAGGTGATCCTCAATTAGACCTGAGAAACAGGAACAACAACCTCTGTCCCAAGCTAACATAGAATAGATTTCACCACCAACTTGGGGGAACAGGAAGTCAGCTTTTCTTAGCTGGACCTCTTGATGGGGCCATGGCCAAAGACTCCTGACTTCTACAGAGCAGAGCCAGGAGATACATTGTCCTGTGCACCAGCTTCCAAGCTACAAGACAGAGTTCCAAGGGGACAGTTTGTTCCCTTAAGCTACTGAGTTTTCAGGTTTAAGATCTAACATGGCGAGGGAGCTGGAGAGGGACAACTTAGCTAATGCTGTTGGGACAGCCTCTGGCTACTTGGGATTTGTTAATATGATTCTTCACGGAACGCTTCATTGCAGAATGAATTCTGGAGGGGTGAGCTAGACAGGAGAGATGAGCAGTGCTGCCTTCCTTCCTCAAGTCCACCTTGAACTACAGACAGTCCTATCAAGCTGCCCTGGGAACTGGGAGCTGAGGTCATGGGTGAGGCCTGAGGGAGTCCCTTTCTGGTTTGTAGACAGAAACCTTTAGGGCACTGTCCTGAGAAAGTGGGCACAGTTCTCATTGTTGATAGAGCACACATGTCCTGGGATACAGCCTCAGGGCCCTGCCTAACACTGTCCTATTCGAGTTTCAGTCTATGAGTTTTACTTGTGATTTATAAAAACACCTTTTACACTTACTCTTTGAGGATTTTACGCATACCTCATATCATTTTATATTTCTTCTTTCCAATTCTCCTCGACCTTCTCAGCATGTTCTCCTCCAAAAGTTCACATCTTTTTTTGTTTGTTTGTTTACTTGACATCAAATTTTAATGGGATGGGAATGTTCAGTCCATGTTACGTACCTTGTTAAAGTATAAGTTCTCTGGTCTCAGGACGAAGTGCCATTTTGGAGCATGAAAATAGGAGATCTTATACGTTTCTACCTTCAAAAGGAAATCTTATACTTTTAAATATTTAAACACTTGAGACCCCTTCCAGTGCATAATTGCTGCAAAAGTAACAGGTGCAGAAAGGATCATTAATATATGGGGAAGAGGTAAGTGTGTCCAGCATTCATGTGGCAGCACCACAGACATGTGAGCACAGTATGAAAGACCTCTCATTAAATTTCTCAGTCAGATTCTTCCAGAGGGCAAAGGTATCAGTGATTTTAGGATTCCTTCTGTGGTTTCTTTCCTTCCTCTGTGTGCATTTCCTATGATCCTGTGATAATGTTATGAATGGGAAAATTGCACACATAATATTTCAGTCATCAATGCAAAGACACGAGATGAACAGTTTTGCCTCTGTTATATTTGTAAATTTCTTTGGGTATTGAAGAATTAGTTAGGAACATTAAAACATTCTATATGTATGCCATGATTACAACCATGTGATTACACACACACACACACACACACACACACGCACACGCACACGCACACGCACACGCACATGCACACACACACACACAGAGTAGGATTAGGAGTAAAGAGAGTTTATCATGGCCAAAATAGGAATCACTTACCTGATGGACCATCTGAAGTTTAAATCTATTTCATACTGTTTTATACTTGAAATAAATCTGTCTTTTACAACTGTAGAGAGAGATTATATAGATTCTGGGAAGATAATGAGGATGACAGGAAGACAGATAAATACACAGGTGAAGCCAGGCAGTGATAGAACACGTCTTTAATCCCAGCACTTGGAAGACAGATATAGGTGGATCTCTGAAAGTTCGAGGCCAGCCTGGTCCACAGAGCTAGTTGTAAGACAGCCAGTGCTATACAAAGAAACTCTGTCTTGAAAAGAAAACTGAACTCCCACAGGTGATAGATAGCAGAAGATACATACAGATAGATAAGTAGATAGATATTTAGATAGATAGATAGATAGATAGATAGATAGATAGATAGATAGATAGATAGATAGACAGACAGATGGATGATATAGTGGATGTAACAGACATAGATAGATAGGTGATAGAACATGATAGTGTGCAATAGACAGAAACATGGGTGATAGGTGATATCCATAGGTGATTGATAGGTAGTCAACAGATATAGGTATAGATAGATTGAAGACAGATCATTAATAGTAGATGATAAGAATTGACAGATGATCAGCAGACAATAGAAATGTTTGTCTTACAATGTGTATCAGTTTCTTGAGGCAACTATAACAAAATGCTGGACCTGGGGTAGTTTGAACACAGATGTTTATGTAGTCATTTTCCAAGAGGTAAGAAGTTTCAGCATACTCTCATTCATGAGGCCTCCTCTTCAGCAGATGGACACTGGCCTTGCCGTGTGTCTTTCTTTGGAGCCTGCCTTGTACTTCTGCGTGTTGTAGTGATAAAAGACAGCAAACCATGTTGAGTTTGGACTCATGTTGATGACCTCATTTCTACTTACCAACTCCCCTTTAAACATGGTCACTTTGGGAAACCAAGATTAAAACTTCAGTCCCGGGCACACACACCATATAGCCTGTGACACCCGCAAAGGGTGGCTCCTTGTTAGTGAAAAAATGAAACACACCTTGCAATTTTATATTATTGGAGAATGTGACCCTTGAAAATTGCTCAATGGCATGATAATTGTATTAGTGTTGATATTCAAAACTTGATGTTCCTGCCTTAGTTTGGTCAGAGATGAAAGTGAACAGCACAAGAACACGAGGAGACGACATGTGAGGAAGATCAAGTCCAGCAGATGCTATGTACTTGGGCCACCTCTGCCTCCATCTTAAGGCTTTGAATTTTCCAAGCAGAGGCAGGAATTTGTCACCTTCCGCAGTGCCAGGTCCTTGTATGTTCCCTGGACCCTCAGAGAGGTCTGTTCAAACATTTACCTAGGCATCACCTTGTGGTTGCCTCTTCCCTACAGGAAAGCTTAGGTATACTGCAGACCTTGTCCCAGAGACCCAACACACAGCTATATCATGCAAGCATTCACACTGGTAAAGTCTTAAAGGAAGCTTGGAAAACACCCTGAGTCCCCACAACAGCTCAGCTCTCTGTCTCTGTCTCTCTGTCTCTGTCTCTCTGTCTCTCTGTCTCTCTCTGTCTCTCTCTGTCTCTCTCTCTCTCAAATTCATTCCACCTCCTAGTTGACAGTGTGTTTGTGTGTGTGTGTGTGTGTATATGTGTGTGTGTGCGCATGCGCATGTGCCACACGTGCAGGTGAGCATGCCCTGTCACAACATCTTCTGCTTCCTTCTAGTACTCATCTCTCTGATCTTGTCCGTGATACACTGTTATTGCTGTACACGCTCTGTGGTCTTCTCTTCTCTGTGCCATATTGACTGACTTCACCTCTCTCCTGGCCAGACTTTCCAGAGGGTGGCTGTCTTGCTAGACATTCCTGGATCACAGACAAGAGCCACAAAGGCCTCCGCCAGGATGAAGGAGTTGACAGAGTGGGCACTTGGAAAGTAGGTCATCTGCCAGGCTAAGGGATTTTCCAATAGAAGGTGCATTGTGACTGACTAAAGCCGGTGCCCTTGGACTCTGGGCTATAATTTAGAGTCACAGACAATCTCATGACCAAATTGTGGGAAAACATGATGCCTTTGGATGGGGCACTTTGAGAGAGTGTTTCTTCTGCTGACTATGTCTTGTTGGCGTCTCTCTGGTTCATTCTTCTACTTGTGTTCTGTAGCAAAGACTGGAGAAAGACTTCCACAGTCTAAAAAGGCATTTGTCTGTGCTAATGGTGAATTTACTTAAAACAACAGCAACAACAAAATATTGACCTTATCTATAATAAATCCAAATCCAGACTTCTGAATATGAATGTCTTCCATCCCTGTGATTAAAATTGATGTGGGGGAGCAGAACACAATCTTTCTGTGTCTACCTGCGCACCCCCAGATGCATATTCACATGGAAACCCTCAGAGAAATGAGACCCAGTGTTTCTTTGCACTTCCTGCATCCCTCATAACATGTTCTTGGAGAGAGAAGAAGATTGGAAAGTCAAACAGTAGAACAGTTTGCAAAATAGCTGAGGAGAAAGGAGAAAAATATACACACAAAAAAAAATGGGTGTTCAACAATGCCAGCAAGACAAACAACAGATGGACAAACAGAACGAGAAAGCAAATGCCAGCAACCAGAAGAGGCAGGGGCTGCATTGGACAACATTACTAGGGGGATTGCAAAATAGTCACATGTGACCAATGGAAGTGACACCTGCAGGGCCAAACCCGAGGGTGGTAAAGCTTTGTTCAGGAAAAAAAGTAGGGTGGTTACTACTCTATTACCAAGCAACTCAGGAAGAGGGAATCTCACGTTCATTAATAGGGGTTAGGGTTAAAGGGTAATTTGCAGTGTGGTGTGGTGTTGTAAACGTCTCTTTCATATAGATGTCCCTAAGAACCTTGATTGTAAGTATTTACCACCTGCAAGGCCATTCCGGGATCACCTTGGACTCTGAGCCACGAGATGATGATGTGCCCAACACCAGGCTCGCTCACCACGCTTACATCAGAGCCCCTTTGTTGACTTGCACTGAGGCTCATCAACGTTTGCTCATGTAAACAAGGAATTTGGGTATACTTCAAGAATCTGTTCTGGGAGCTGCTCTTGAAGTTCCCGGTCATGGGAAAAACAGTGCCAATGGAGTAAGCAGACTTGGTTTGTCACCATGCTTGCTTCGTCATGAAACCAGCCATGTGAGAGATGGACTCCTAGTGTCAGCTCCTGGAAGAGTGGATGAATCATACATGAAACATGTGGGTTATTTACTGGGCATTGAGTTCCTCCCAAGCTAGCGGTCAGATGGAGATCTGGCTTCTTTTTTGACTCTAGTTTGAGAGTACATCCAATCCATCACAGCAGGGAAGGTGTGGTGGCAGAAGAGGAAGGTGGCCAGCATGTCACATTGTATCCAGTCGAGACTCAGAGAGAGATGAGTGCTGGCTCTCAGCTCACTCCCTCTCTCCACTTAAGTATTCAAACCATGAGATGATCTCGCTCACATTTACGGTGGGTCTTTCTATCTAAACCTAATGTAGAAATCCATCCTTAAGACTAGAGACCTGTCAGTTGACAGTTATTCCTTATTAACCCCCACTTAGTTTATTTGAATGTCATTAAAGGAAATCCCCTGCTTCTGGGCTGAGTGAGAGGAAAGTCATGATAGCAGGAGAGTCTGGTGCGGCTTAGTCATCCAGTGCTTTTGTGGACTCTTGTGATGAGAGAGTTGTTATCTGGGAGTTGGCAATGTCAACTGCATATTCCTTTCCTCTGGCTCTGGAAGGAGACGGAGAGTTAAATTTCTTAATATTCAAAGTGAGAACCTGAACTTTATTGCAGCTGGTTTTCATGATGCCTCTAAACACGGCTGTGCCTAACAACGTCTCCCAGGCTGAGTCATGCACCCAGGAACCCAGCTCATTTGTGTGGGAATAGATTTCCTTTCTGGCTGACCCCATCAACAGATTTGTGGTGCCAGTTCCCTAGCCCAATGGCTTACCCTCAGCCACTGTTACATGAGACTCACAAAGGTCAACTGTGTTTAAATCTTTTATTTAAAATCTTTTATTTTAAATCTTGATCCAAGATGTTGAACTATTTCTATGTGTCTGTGAGTGAATTAACAAGAAGAGCTAATTTTTTTATACTCGAGGAGTCATGATGCCCTTGCTATTGCTACAACGATGCCTGACTTCTTTGGAGTAATGCTCAGAGACTTGTGTCTGTTAATTTGACAGGCCCCAGAATTGATCCATAAACAAAACTGAAAGTGTGTTCAAGGGATGCAGAAGCCACCTGTCCCCTCTCACCTTGATAATTGTCAAAGGTATGGCACTGGATCCTCAGACACAGCACACCTGACTTAGCCTTAAAATATAATTTCCACATTGAGGAGTTATTATCTGAGCTTGGTCAAATCACCTACCTTCTTAGCTGAATCTCAGTTTATTTCTCTGTAAAATGGATGCACTAAATTTTCCTCCCTATTTAGAGATAGGAATAGACATGTTATTTACCCAAATTATTTATTTATTTACTTATTTATTTATTATCTATTGTTTATTCATTTATTTATTTGTTGCTCCACCAAAATGCCTCTATTAGTAACTAAAGGTCTTCTTTGCTGTGAATACTATCCTGACAAATGACATATCAATCATAACTCAAATTTAACAATATTTTTCTTTATACTTTTCTCTGGGGGAGAATTGAGGCTGGGGGGCTTGGGAGTTAATCAAGTATGGGCTCAACTCTAAAACTTATGTTTATGGTTAGGTTATGTCATCTGTTTGTGCTTAGTCCAAACCCCATGGGGCCATTGTGTGGACGCTGCTCTATAGGTAAAGGAAAAAGACAATGCAGTGTTATTAGCTAAGTAGATACCATATGGTATGTCTTGTATTCCTGGGAACTTAAGAAAAATTTTGTTTACATTCTGAAAACTGTAGATGGAGGGAAATATAATTCTCCTCCTCCTCTTTCTCCTATTCCTCTTTCTCCCCCTCTTCCTCCTTCTCCTTCTTCTTCTCCTTCTTCTTCTTCACTTTGATTACAGGGCCACGAGGAGCTTACCCTAGTTTCTGTCACAAGCAATCAATAATGTATTATCCAGGATGAGAAAAACTCTGTGAATGGGCCCACTGATGATCTTCTCTGGAAGTCACTGGAAGTCATAGATGTTTAAATATCCATATACAAAGTTCATGGCTGTGAAAAGTGGGAGGATTGTGCTTGAGAGCATCTTGAATGCTGTCTCTAGTGGGAGAAGTGGTAGGGAGCTTTGTAACTGATGTGCCCTCAGACTTAGGGTGGAGATACAGGAGCAGAGAACAGTGCTAACTGTAAGAGCCCCCAAGACCCTCATCAAGACTCCTTGTGAAATTGCCCCATAACTGGGATGAACTAATCCACAGATGAGGGCTGTTTATACACGAAGCTTCCATTTGTGTATAAACCATACTTCTATAAGCACAGAGTCTTTTAAATAAATGGTTTATTTCTCTATATTAGGACAGAATTGTTATTAGGGAAATGAAAAACAAAATAAGAAAAGTTTTTTATGGTTTTATTCAGCTCAGAATTCAGTTCATTTTTTTCTCTTGGTAAAGATAAACCCTCTTAGGACACCAAGCAAAGACAAGTTTCCAGAAAGAGAAGAGAGATAGGATGTTTGGGATGAAAACAGTACCATGTGGCATGGACAGCAGATTAGGTATTGCTGACAAAAGGCCAGGGCTTAAAGATCTGATGAGAAGGAGTGAATGCAAGGCAGAGATCTGGTGGTGGTCTGAGGGTAGGGGTTACCCATGGGATAAGTTCAATGGCCAAAGGCATAAATAATTGATATTCTTGAAGCAAAGAGAGATACAAAAACTATATGAAGACCTAAAGACTACCATCTAAAACATTTGATGGAAACTGTATTCTATACATCTCGATGAGTTCCTAGTAAAAAAAAGGAAGAGAGGAAAAATGAGCAGTGAGTGACCCTGTTCAAAACTGAAAACATGGCTTTAAACGTTCATGGAATCAGCTAAAGGAGTGTGTTGAGGAAAATTCATGCCCAAATTTTCTATGTAGAAAGGGAAGAAATCTTCAAATCAGCCACCTCAGCTTCCCTCTAGAAACGCTAGGAAAGCAAAGCCATGTGCCATAAAAGAAAAATGGCATGCAAGGTCCTAGGTCTCTCTCTCTCTCTCTCTCTCTCTCTCTCTCTCTCTCTCTCTCTCTCTCTCTCACACACACACACACACACACACTTATATAAGAATCTCACACATACTCACATGAGAGAGTCCCACTCACAACACATACACCCATACTTACACACTCATATGAGAGAAAGTCACGTACACACATATAGATACGAGAGAGAGAGAGAGAGAGAGAGAGAGAGAGAGGGGAGAGAGAGAGAGAGAGAGAGAGAGAGAGAGAGAGAGAGAGAGAGAGGGAGGGAGAGAGAGAGGCTGAGACAGAAACAAAGACAGAGACAGGGGAAAAAAGAGAGTATATCATGGAGCCAAACAAAATGTTTATGCCAGGGAATAAACACCATCAACATGAGTTTAAGCAAATAACCCCTTCCTCTGAGTCTCCAACTCCTCTTTCACAAGATAGGACAATGGTGATACCCAGCCATGTGGCTGAAAATTCAAAGACAGGGTTCTCTGAGTTTAGTTTCCTGTTGGTATGCTAAAACAACTCAATAAAAGCAAGCTGTAGTGGGAACAGGTATTATTCAGCTCAGAATTCCAGCTTACTGTCTGTCATTATAGGTTGTGCAAGGGAGTGACAAGTGATGTGTTACATTCATAGACAAGAGCAGAGCGAATGAGCACTGGTGTGCTTCCTCTCCTCCCTCTCAGTTTTCATAGAACCCAGGCCCCCAAAACCATCATGCAACATTGCCACATTCTTATAGGCTAGATTTCCCCACATCAACCAAGGCAACCAAGGCAACCCCCTGCATCAGCAGTTCCTCAACCTGTGAGTCACAACCCCTTTTGGGGTTAAAGTATCTGTTCACAGGGCTGGTATATCAGGTATCCTGCATATCAGATATTACATTATGATTCACAACAGTGGTATAATTATAGGCGAGAAGAGGCAATGAAAATAATTTTATGATTGTGGTCACTACAACATGCGAAGCAGTATTAAAGAGTCACTGCATTAGGAAGGCTGAGAGCCACTGCCCTACAGCATACCTGGGTTGTTATTATTATTATTATTATTATTATTATTATTATTATTATTATTATTATAGGTTAGTTGGTTTGGGTTTGAGACAGGGCCTCACTATACAACATTAGCTGTTCTGGAGTTTACTATGTAGACCAGGGTGGTCTCAATCTCAGAGATGCACCTTTCTGCCTCCTGAGCACAGGGATTGATGTATTGTGTCACCAAGCCCTGGTGAGTCCTTAGATTAGCAAACATTCATGACTGTGATGGTAGCAAGGGAAGGAAGACCCAAAGCCTAATGTGGGAAGACTCAAAGCCATGTCCTGGGTGTTCGACCACATGCTTCAATCACCAAAGTTTCAAAGTGTCAACTGCTTTCATTCCTGTCTGAAGACCAGAGCAGGTTCCTGGAGCAGAAGGTGATACCGGGGATTCAGAGAATGGACAAGGAAGAAGTAAACAAAAGTCTTAGGCCCTGAGCCACACCCAGGAGCAGCAGTCTTGATGAAATATTCCTCCTTCTCTGTTATAGATATGCTGCCCTGTATCCTGGACTATCTCTTGCCCTAGGTTCTGAGGAGGAGCCTGGATGAATGGAATGGGAACTTCCCCTTAGAGAATGTCTCTTCCTTTCCTAGAGCAAGCAATATTTCTCCTTTGTTAAAATTTTCAGAAAGGGAGAACACAGGGAAGAAGGGACAAAAAATAACGACCCGCTATCGGTCACTGTGAGAAACAATTCTCATTCAAATGTGATGCCTTTTTTGTTTATGTGCTTACTTGTGCTTGATTGAACATTTCATCACATAGGATAGTCAGATCTACCTATAATTATTTTAAAATAATATAATTTTTTTACAGTGACAATAATATACAATATTAGTAATCGTTTGTTCAAAATAGGAAACTGTAGAGACAGAGTAAGTAAGGAGGCATCAGTGGTCGGCAAACATTCTATAATACTTTAGTATTTTATATTGTTGATGCCTTTGCCATAAGCAAAATGTGGTGAAATAATGGGCAGCATGGAAGATCCATGTGTGCGCGCTAAAACCTGGTTGGATATGAAAAAAAAGATATTAATAGATCCAGTCTTTCTTGAACTCTGAGACATTTTTCACATTCCCACATCTGTGAAATCCCGACGCACCCTATAATTAATGGCATATCATAGTTTAATTGGCATCTATTTTGTCTTAGTGGTACATAAAACAATGTTGCCTTTTACGACTGATCGTGAGTTAGATTTGATGGATACCGCAGTATCTGTCAGTAGTTTATTAGTCATTCAAATGAACTCAAGTCATCCACTACAGGATTTTAGGAACCCGACAGTTATTCTGGAATAAAGTGTTTACTTTTTATCTTTGTCTCACGTGGGTTTTGAAGAGAAAGAGAAAGAAAACCCAGGAGAGATGTGTGGAGTCTGACCCAAAGGTCAGCTTGGTGCCAGAGTTTGGCGGTGCTGGGACAGGTAGACTTTACCAACACAGTCCCTCTGCCTATTCGCTTCCTTCCTCTTACCTGGCAGACTGAACACTCCTTTCAATGCTTCACTTCTGCTCCTGGTGGGAAGGGCATACTTTCCTTGTGATTTAACCTGGGGATCCCTAGAATTCATGGCTTGGAGACTCAATACTTCGAGTCACGATCTTAGTGTTCTATGGCTCTGAAGAGACACCGTGACCAAGACAACTCCTACGAAGGAAAATATTTAGTTGCAGTTGGTTCAGTTTCAGAGACTTAGTCCATTACCGTGGTAAGGAGCATGATGGCTCATGGGCAGACATGCTGCTGGAGAAGGGCCTGCTGGTTCTACATCACTTTCCACAGGCAGCAGGAAGAGGAGAGAGCTACACTGGGCTTGACATGGGCTTTTGAAACCTCAGAGCCCACCCTCCAGTGACTCACTTCTCCCAACAAAGACCACTCCCCCTCCAAGAGACCACGCCTCCTAATCCTTTTAAACAGTGTTACTTCCTGGTGGCTGAGCATCAGCCTACAGGGGCCATTTTTATTCAAACCACCACAGTCTTAGAAATATTTAGAGTTGTGGTACCTCGTATATACTGAGGGTAAAATGGGATACGCATGGTGTTGCAAGTTTTGGAGGAAGGAATTGACTGCCCTAGTGGGCAGCCTGCTCTGTCTGACCACGGGATGCCTGCCACCGTGTTCAGATACAGCATGACACCTTCATCAGGCATGTGGAGTGATGCCCTTAGACTTCCAAGCACCTGGAACAGAGAATCAAATATATCTCTGTTTTTTATAAACGGTCTGATCTTGGGCATGTCAACGTAGTGACAGAAAACAAAATAAACCCCCAGATACTGCCACAAAAGCTTATACCTCCTGGAGGCAGATGTGATCTTTCTCTGCTTGATAGGCAGCAAGGCCTTGTGGTTCAGTGATGGTAAGCACACATGCACACCCACTCAGAGGCTAGTACAATGGGGCATCCTGAGCTCTCTTTCCCATGAGAAGAGATCTTGCCTGGCATGAGAAACAATACAGAGCATGCCTGGGGTAGCCTGCAGCACCCTGCAGGTAAAAACTCACACAATCAAAAGAAAAGTTGTTGCTAATGTAGGCCACCAAGGTCTGGAGGGGTCCTGGTTAACTGAAAAGAAAAAGGAGATCAAATTTGGCCAAAAGGGCTGCAGGTCTGAAGTTACAGGACTTAAAGAATATATTTCCAGATTTAAGAGCAAGCCTCTCCTTAGGTGTTAAATGTTACTGGCAAAGTATGGCCTAGGCAGATGATTACTTATGGAGTAAATGCAGTAAAAGCAACATTCACACACATTTCTGCCTCACAACAAACTTGGATCTGCTGTGCTTGGTAATTTGGAGACCACGTAGGTTTCTGGTTTGAGTATCTGTGGTGCCTCCTTGTGCATCATGGGTTCCTCTCCGTCTGCTTTTAATGGGTGAGTGAGAATGTTTAGGCAGTTACTGTGTCTATATTTTCTCTGCATTCCTACACAGGAGTAAACATGGGGAAGGCATGGAAGTCTTACCGTTTGCCCCGCATGGTCTTTGTGGAACACTGTCCATCTTCAGACTCGGAGAGCAAGAGTTTCCTGTAGTGATGGCTGATGGCGGTCCTCAACTTCATCGGGTTGAGAGTTGCCTGGGAGATTAATGAAGCACACTTCTGGGTGTTCCCGTGAAGAGTCTCCATAGCCAGTTGGACCATGGAGGCTACAATTCTTCATGGATTCACAGCACCTCAGTGTTATTGAGAGGCAAGGCCTGGGACAGAGAGAGATTGCCCTGGGCATGCCGCTTGGTTTTCATCTTGCTCTTGTTTCTTCCTGTATGTCCCCCAACAGCATGATAAAGTAACAGCTTTGAAAACATGGGCCCGCATGAAGTATTCCCTGTCTAAGTTGTTCTCCAATGATTTTGGTCACAGCAATGATACAATTGTCTGGGAAGCAACACATCTATTGATAGAAGCTGATTTTCTTTGGATGCTTTTCATAGTTTTTTTTTAAAATCAGTCTACCTTTAGGATTACACTTCTTCAAATGTACGCCATGTTCTCTGGTTTCGTACGCCATGTTCTCTGGTTTCCAGATAGGAGTATATTTCTGATTTAACTAAGACTGGCAATGGTGGCTTTGGATCCAGGGACATATGCTGGAACAACATGATCGTTTCCACCTTCTCTGAAGCTCTTCCAGGGACATTTGCCAACAATGCTTTATTAGGTGTCATTTTGGGCCAGGACCCAGAAGCCTGCTGGCCTTCCTCTGCCCTGCCATAAAAGACATCATCAATTTCCCGGAAATGAGCTGCACAAACCCGCAAGCCATCTTCAGGGCTCCTCTCCAGTTCACATGGGCAATGAGCAATTCTCTCCTGCAGGATCAATTAAGGTTTATGGTGAGTGACTTGAAGAAGTTGAGTTGATTCTCTGCCCCTGACTCCCAGAGCCCAACTACACACTCTTTTGTGTCAAGGAGCTTTAATGAAAGTCCCAAGGATATTTACATGAGAAGAGCTTTAAAACTGGGGGCTTGAGAGTTCCTCGTTATTACCTGCCAATAGCATCGAGAACAATAATAATAATACGGCAGAATGAAAGAGGCGGCTGAAAAACTTGCGAAGTTTGCATGCTATCGAGCAAGCAGGCTTTAGTTATTAATTTTTGCACACTATTTACAGTGACAGTTAAATATATTGATCATCACGAAAGCAAGAAGTGTTGTTACATCAACAACTAGATCTGACTAAGGGAAAAGGTAATAATTATCAATTAGCAAGAATTACTGCTAATAAGGTTGGTGGGGGGGAGTGAAGAACATCTCTGATTAGGGAGAACTGACACATTCATAGTGTTCTATAAATTGCCAGGATTTTAAAAATACATCTGCCTTATGATATTTTAAAGGGGGAGGGGGCGAGGTACATAATTACCAGACGCCTCTAAGATGCAGACCTTCGCGTTGTTCTTTTAATCACTTAGAAGGGGAGACATGGCTTGGGAGATTTTTGTCCTTCTCTGTGGCTAACAAGTAAAATTAACTAACAGCTCAATTATTCTGTTAATGAGGCAGCTCCCTCCTGACTCGCATAAATTCAATTTCAATTTATTTTTCTTTCCAAATGTCCTTGTATCTACCATCAATCAACTCCCCTTCCCAAAGGGAAGGAAATCCCATACAGAAAGAGGGTGCTGTAGAAAGGGCTCAAGACAAAATGGAGGTCAGTCATATACTGTGACAGGAAGTGGAGATTAGCTTTCAAAATGCCGTTTCACAAAGGAAGAAACTGAGGCTACGAAGGTTGTTTGGGTAGCCTGGGAGCAAACAGGCCTAAAATCTCTTTGGCTCACACTGAGGCTCACGTTATTACGCAGTCTCAAAGCTGTTGGTCTCTCGTCTCATGAGTTCTATCGTGGTTTTATGCTTCCCAGGATGAGCAGCACATTCGAGAGTGTTCCAAGCCAAAGTACAGCAAAAGGCTGGAGCGAGCTAGCAAGTCGCCACCATCTGAGATCAGAGCAGTTCCCTCGCTAACCCTTGAAGCCTCAACACAAGCAGTCAAGTCACCACCAGGTCTTTATGAAGCTCTGAAACTTGAGAGTTCATTGATCGGTCCTAAGCTGAGCCCACTCGCATCCATTAGGGATATGACTTTCTATCCCCAGTGTGGGTACCTGGAAATGGAACGAATCCGCTGTTGATGAATCTCCAACTGTCTTGATCTCAGTTGTCCTTCCTGTGTTTTACATAGAACCTCTGGGGAAAGAGTTCTAGGTGGGAAGCGGTTCAGGCAGCGTGGTTGGGGAAAGCACAGTCTGCACCAGCCTCATAACCACATAAAGGTGTAGAAGGAAATGGATCCTGAAAAATGTTCTCCTGACTTTCACGTGTATCCCTCGGTACGTGTGTGCCACATGGCCACACCCACACAATAGCAGTGACTATCGAGTTAATCACGGCTTTATCAGAAATCCAAACTGTTCCCCCATTCTCCATGTTTGACCCACCAGCATGCATGATGAACCAAAACAGCTATGAACATTTTTGTTGGTGAATCCCTTACTCTGGTGGATGTCACCTCCTCTGGACTCGGCTGTGGGAGAGTTTCTTTGCCTTGCACTCTGTCTGTTTGTTTTCTTTCAAATCACAGGGGTATGGACTTGTGACTACCACTCTATACATGGCAAGAAGTTACATTGAGGGTGGAAGAATTTACCTGTTTCATGGTTGGAGGATGCAGTGCATTGTTGTGAGGAACACATGGCGGTGGGGGGTTATGACTGGCAGAAGGGTCTTTCTCATTCCTGGACGGACGAGCCGTTTACATTTGCACTGCCTGGATATTCCCAGGTGAGACCTCTGCTTTGTTGACCAGAGGTCACAAGTCATGGTTGGTTTTAACTGTGAACTTGACAATTGAACCTAGAATAATTTGGAGAGTCTCAATCAGGGATTGTGGGCATGCTTACGGGGGGGGGGGGGAGGTTACCTTGATTAGTGGAAAGACCATCCCTCTGTGGGCGGCACCATTCCCCAGGCAGGGGAAGCTGAACTGTATAAGGATAGAGAACGCAAGCTGAGTACTTGGAAGCACACATTCATCCATTGCTCTCTGCTTCTGACTGTGGATGCAATGAAATCTGCGGCTGTAAGTTCCTGCTCGCTTGGTTTCACCACAACGATGGACTGTAACCTGGAATCCTGAGGCAAATAAACCTGTTTTTTTCCCTAAAGTGGCTTTTTCCAGGGTATTTTACCATAACAACAGGAAAACGGCCATAGACACCATAGAAAAGAAATGTCAGTCGGAACATTATAGAAATGGCCTGGCTCAGACACTGATCCTTTTAGATAAAATCAGGTTGTTTATTATAAATATGTGTGTGTGCGTGTAGAGGTGTGTGTGTATGTGTGTGTGTGCATAGGGGTGTGTGTGTTTGTGTGTGTGTGTTTGTGTGTGTGTATGTGTGTGTGCATGTAGGGGTGTGTGTTTGTGTGTGTGTTTGTGTGTGTATGTGTGTGTGTGCATGTAGGGTGTGTGTGTTTGTGTGTGTGTGTGCATGTAGGGGTGTGTGTGTTTGTGTGTGTGTGTGAGTGTGCATGTGTATGTATGTGAAGCAGGCTTCCTGCTAGTCCTGTGTATGTGCATGTGCACATACGTGTATGCATGTGTGTGTGTTTGTGTGTATGTGCATGTACATGTAGGGATGTGTGTAGTTGTGTGTTTGTATGTTTGTGAAGCAGGCTCCCTGCCAGTCATGTGTATGTGTGTGTACACATGCACGCATGCATATGTGTGTATCTGTATGTGTGTTTGTGCAAGATCATGTATGTGTATGTATATATGGCGTACCTGTGTATGTATGCATCTGTATGGTGGCCAAAGACTGATTTAGATGTCTTCTTCAGTTGCTCTTACTTTTTGAGAACATGCCTCTTGCCAATCCCAGAGCTCACCATGCTTGGTCTTATGAGTTTTGAGCTCAGGTTACTTAGCATGCTGAGCCACCTTCACAGCCCTGTCTATACATTTCTGTCTCTATTTTGAAACACCAATGTGGCCTTCCCCAACTCTGTCACCATCTCCTCTCCAGTCATGTCCACATTTATGAATTCCAGCCTTAAGCACTGACTGCCCACATTCAGATTTGTTGATGGAGAATGATGTCTTTCCGTTTCCCGAGGCATGTCTTTTAAGGAAGATGTCGGATAACAGCACTTTTCAGATCATTATTGCTGTGGGATCAGTTTCTCTGGGGGACTTGTTGGCAGGGTTATGGGGAATGCAAGAACTCCCTTTTCTTCACTTAGGCACAGCAGTTATACCTCCATGACCCGATGTAGGTAGATTGTATCCATGCAGCCCTCTCTAGCACGCTCACTTGGGTGTCTCTCCTCACCCGCACAGCCTCCTTCACTGTGGTCCCAGAGTTGTCCCTGTTTGATGTCCAACCAACCAGAAAACAGATGAGCAAAGACACTCAGCTTTAGCTGAGATGGGAAAAAAACCTCTCCTTGGAGAAAATGCAGCTTTGAGTCCAGGGAGCATGTAGGCTGCCCATATTACATCATCCCTTCATGCATCCTCAAGCCTACATTAAGGACACATTCAGACCCACCCACCATTTCTTATGACAGATGGTTTGGTCTTGCTTTCCATGCTGAAACATTTGGCTGACCAGGTAAGAGACTTCAAAGATCTCATTTACCTCGAGGCTGGTACACAGGGATGGTCACTCATCAGTCTTGGTGATTAGTGGAGACTTCTACAACACAAAAATATTCAGTCACACAAGATGGAAATCAGCAGAGCCTGCAGCGGCTCCTAGGTGCTTTAATCTGATGGGGGGGGATGCTTGTTACTGAGTACAATGGGGGTTATCCAGGACCCTGGACAGAGCTCCTCTAAAGCCTGAAAGACCTGACTAGTACTGGAGGCTGGGCTACCTCTCTCTGAACTACCAGTTCCAGTAGCTTCCTTATGCTTCTGTGACTAGCAAGCCCTGATCTCCTGACACTTTGAAAGCATCAAATGTAGAACAACCCTAGAGAACTGGCCCATTACAAGAGGCAAAATGAGGTTCTGTAAAGCATCTTTCACAGCAATCACCCCTCACATATCTATTCTCTTCCCACCCCAAAGTTTCTGCTAGAATGAAAAATAAAGACAGTAATTAAGAATATAGCAAACTGCTATGCTTAAAGAATAATTCTTAGGGGTGAGGTGGGGGAAGCTGCATCCTCTTCTTTCTCTCAGTAAAATAGACTCAAGTAAGGTTACCCTCATTTCTATATTTAATTATTTTTATTGACTTTTTTCAGGCAATATTTATTTATTATACTTCTCTCCCCCAACTTCTCCCACATTCTCTCCATCTCCCTATCCACCCAACGTCATGTGTGCTCATTCTGTCTTGTCTCTGTTTCTGCCTCTGTCTCTGTCTCTCAATCTCTACCCTCTTTCTTGTGCTCTAGCTCTTTCCCATCTCTCATACACACACAAATAAAAATAAAATAAAACAAACACAAAAATTAAGACAAAAATGCCAAAATGAAACAGAAAGTACACACACATATACACACATATACACACACAGGCACACTCACATACATATACATACATATACATACATACACATTCATACACATCATACACACATATACACATGATACACACACAAACACATATACATACATACACATTCATACACATCATACACACATATACACATGATACACACACAAACACACATGCATACTCATACACAAATACACACATATACACATGATGCACACACATACACACATGCATACTCACACACAAATACACACATACACATGCGTACACACAGAGAGAGACACACACACATGCACACAAACACACACACACACACACACACACACACACACATACACCAAAACAACAACAAACAAGAAATTCATTGTGTTGACTAACTACTCCTGGGCATAGGGTTGATGCACTGAGTGAGACTTCATTGGAGAAAACTGATAAGCGGCTGCATGTAGAAGGGTGAAAATGAAACCATATCTATCACTCTGTGCAAAAATCAACTCCAAAGGGATCAAAGACCTCAACAGACAACCAGAAACCCCAAATCCAACAACAGAGAAAATGGGAAAAGATCTTGAGATCATTGGCCCAGGAAAGAGCTTTCTGAACATAGGAATTCATAAATGAGACCTCGTGAGTCGGAAATGCTTCTACATAGCAAAGAACATTGTCTTGGGAAGAGATCTTTACCAATGACACATGCAAGGGGGTTGACATGTGGCATACTTAGGATACATAAAAACTATTGGACATCAAGAAAACACATGATCCAATTTTCAAAAGGAGGGTACAGAACTAAACAGAGAGTTCCCAGTAGATGAACTCACATGGTTGAGGAACGCTTAAAAGAAACATTCAATCCTTAGTTATCATGGGAATGCCAATCGAAACTGCTCAGAAATTTTATCCTATCCTTGTCAGAGATTCTGAGATCAATAAAACAAATGACACATCCATGCTTTGAGGATGTTGGGGAAGGGCAACATTCATTCATGCTGGTGGGAGCTGAATTGTTCAGCAACCATGGAAGTCAGTGTGGCCATTCCTCAGGAAACAGAATACATCTACCTTAAAGATCCCTCTGTAGAATTCCTAGACATAGAGTCCAAGATTACTCTGTATCCTACACAGAGGCCCTTGCTCATCAATGTTCACTGCTGCTCTATTCATAACACCCAGAAGTTATCATCATTTGACTTGCTATGCAATGTCTATCTGCACATGAGTTGACGAATATGATATCACACAGACCTCCTCTTAGCCCATGTCTCCCTAAACTGCCTGCCTAGAGGCATCTGCTCATACCTCCTTTGCCTTTGGGTTTCTTGTCTGTAAGGCTCTTCCCAACACACTCCTTCTTGACTTTCTCCTTTAAGTACTGTGCCTCAGTTCCCTACTATGGAAAAGCTATACGAAAGAGAGAGCCATTTGTCTGTGACAGGCAGCTGGTGGGAACTGGCTCAAGCATGATTTATACCCAGCTTGGGGCCTGGCTGGGGTCAAAGAGTACAACAAACTATTTGGAAATTGATGCCTTTCTACCCAGTGAGGCTCCACCTCTGCCGGAGGGTGGTGGCCAGTGCCTCAGGGAAGAGGTCCCACATATCTGACAACAAGGAGATCATGGAATCCAGATGGTATATGTTTGGATAATGCAAGCCTCTCTCTGTCCTGCTTTTCTCTCCGTCTTTGCAAACTGGTTGAAACTGGTTTCCAGGTCCATAAAAGAGACTGCTACTTTCTCCGCTGTGGCTCAGGATAATGGATTCCCTCCGTCATGGTGTGCTTCTGTTTCTATCATTGATTTCATATTGGCAGTGCAGATGCATAGGATCTTCTGCCTGTGTTTAAGGACTTATTTTAAGAGAAAGGATGATTCCAGAAAATGAAATCTGTTTTGCTGAACTCCCATAATTTCATTCACAGATCTCTGGACTCCTTCTGAAGTAAGGTGGAAGCCACTAGAGACCTTCTGGGCAAACACACCCTTGGAAATGGGACTGGGGCAAATGATAAAGAGGAGCACGTCCTAGAGAAGCCCTGTGCTGGAGTGAGCATGTGTCACAAACATCCTCATATCCGCAGACATGCTTAGTTCCTTGTGCAGTTGAGGTACCTCCTCTGAGACCCGGGCAGAGACAGTGTTGAGGCTCTGCAGGCGGTTATGTAGCATCATGACAGCACATAGACTCTGAAGCCTACCCAGCTCCCTCCTCAGGTATCAGCTCTGCCCATTGCCCAAGAAAGGCAAGTACACAGCAATCTCAGCATCCTTCCTCGTTATGAGGGACCAGCTGACCTTGGACTCTGTTATCTTCAGCAACTCACATTCGCTAAGTCTAAGTTTCCTCAAGTTTGAAAGGAAGGCAAGGATAGCTTCCTCAAGGAGCTTGCTGTACAACAAGGGTAATGCTGGCTAATGTGCACCACCTCACACCTCCACTTCGGCCACGGGCTCTGTGCTAACATATGTATGGCAAACGCATGGGGTAACACCGTCACCCTGCAGCTGAGGAGAGAGTCCTCCCTACAAGGTTGAGCAGGGTGCTCCCATTCACCCTTAGAGACTCACCTCTCATCAATGTGGTGCAGGAGTCACTCTGTGGCACCTCACAGTTTTAAAGCACAGGATGCTAAGGTGACAGAGAGTCAGCGCCTGTGCCTTGGATCACCTGTGCAGGACTGTGCACGAGAACTTGCCAGAAATCCATAATGAGGCCACTACTATAACACAGTCTATTAGCCACCATGTCTTCACTAGGCTCAGCATGACCTGGTGCAGGGGTATTGTAGCAAGTACATAAAAGTCTCCCATGCTCTGCCTTTCATCTCTGCGTAGGGAAAGCTTCAACCCCAAAGCAACCCACTGACACACTTAGGTTTATACGAGGAGCATGTGCTACTGGGAGACATCCATGCTCCCTGGTGAGCCTCAGGTGCAGGCTCAATGCTGCTAGGATGCTCTCCTGCAATGCTTTAGCCAACTGAGATCTCATTTCCACAGTAGATTTTTCAGACCTTTATGATGACTGAAATGTCTGTAGTCATCTACACAATACACTGCCAGTGACACAATCTGTCTCTTGGGTAAAACTGAAGCACCACAAAGGCATTTTCCTGGACTCACCCTAACTTTCGCACCTGTACTAGTGACTTTAAGGGGACCGCTTCTGATTTGAGATCACCTCTGTTCCTCATTGTGAGACTGATTTCCATACTCTCTTTGGATTGTTAAGTTCCTCATTTTTCTTCAGGATGGGCTGTCCTTTGGTCCTGTGTGCTAGGTCTTTTTTTCATGACCTGTCCCAAGCTTACCTGGCCTAAGGATTCATCTTCCTCTCTAGACTCCTCCTCAGTCTGTTCTTCATGGCTGCCTTCCACAGTTGCAGGGCCTTAATCCTGGACACCACACTTATATTCTTCATTTCTTCTCTGGCCAACACATCCAAATCTGTGAGTTCACTCCTCAGAAAGCAACTCTTACAGCAGAGGCTGGAGCCAAGCTTCTCCCTGAGTGGCAGTCCCATATGTCTAGACACCTACTCGCCGCCACCACTCTTTTGGATGCTCCAAGTTACATTGCATTCAAAATGTCAAAGACCAAATTCTTGATCTTCATTCTTTCCACCTTAATAAATGACATCATAATCAATTAGATGTATGGCTGTCCTATAAGAGCACACAGGGTCCACTTACACAGACTCACCTCTTTGTTGAAACCTGGCTAGCCTGGGAATTTGACCTTCCAAAGATCTTTCTGTGTCTTTCCTTTCTATCCTGTTGGTTCAAACGCTGTCAGCTTTCCATGGCTCTCTGATGGCTCTCTGTGGGTATCTCTGATGGTGGGTTTCAAGGCCCATCAGGAGCTCTTTTTAGGTGGCCAATGTCTGCAACACAGCACCTGTGATCTGTCTAAATATTGGGCTTTCTGGTTCTAGGCGCACTGACCAAAATCCCCATCGCAGTCGTAGAGTCAGGCAAGTCTAAATAGATGGCTTCCTTTCTCACTTTGTGGCATGCCTGTGTGTCTGTCTCTCTTCTCTTACCACGAACAACACCATTCCACACCTAGAAGGGCTGGACAGCAGTTCTTTCCTTGTATTTGAGGTTGTGAGTGAGATAGAGAGAGTCCCAGAGGACTGACTGTTCTGGCTTACTCACCTTAGACACCATGTACCAGGTCTGAGAGGAGCTAGATCTGATGAAAATACTCTAACATGGTGTCTTCCCTTCTGAGCCTGGAGTCAGGTGTCATGGCTAGAGACAGGCTCAGCTGAGACCATGTTTGGCAGCACCTGCTATGGAAACTCCAGGATGGTGGGATCTAAGAGGGAGCATGCTGTAGTCAGACAGGAGTTTGAAAGAGTTGGACAGAAAGGCTGTGGCCCCATGTAGTCATGTATTCTGGCCTTGAAAGCCTCAGAACATTATCATGTTCATCTCCACAACAGTAAAACCTTCACTATCGAAGGATGTGTAGGCCCCCACATCTTATTAAAGAGTGTTGACACTGTGAGGAACCTAGTGTTTGAACTGCGTTCCCCTCTGTTCTGATTGTGCCACCACACTGGGCCAAGCTCTCCCCTTAACCCCCAGCCTGCTAACACCACTCCCTCCTCCATTGCCTTCAGAATGCTCGGACCTTGCTCTCAACGGAGCTCTCCTTTGAATTGGCCACTCAAGGGTTTGCTCTCTCCCACTCGCCATGTTTATGGTGCACCGTGAGTGGCTTGCCTCCATTACCATGCTCAGGAGAAGTCACTGGCTCAGGCTCTCATCAGGAAAGGAAGTCAGAGCCCTTCCTGAAAGCAGAAAGGAGGGGTGAGAACTGGGCATGCTCCCTGTGCCCATCTTTCCCAGATGCTCCATGTACTCTTACGCTGCTTTCCAACTGCCGTGAAGAACATTTTGGCACATGAAACCGGAAAGGCAAGGCCTCCCTTCAGAGAACGGTGGGGAGGCCCAAATGAGAAGATCTCTCCTACCTTATTTTCCTAATCGGCCTAAATGAATGAACAAAATGCTTTAGGACCTCCCCTGGCAGCCACTGGCCCTGTTCATGGCAAAGCATCAATGTCTGGTCTACAGGCTCGCCCTAGACCATTCATGTGCAGGCGGGAGAGCACAGGTTGGGGAGCGATAGGGCTCTTGCACTACACTTGCACCTGGATATTCCTCTCTTTTGAGCCACGGGGGCACCTGGACATTATCCAAAAGGGGAACACCTGGGTCCCCCATGGCCTGGATGGCTGCCACACACCTTTGCTTCCTGCTGAACATTGGGTAGAGCAGCCAGCACTGAGCAATGAAGCAGGTCCCCAGCTAGGGTTGGGGAATCAGCCAGGGAAAGATGTAAGCACTGAGCGAGTTACCCCACCTTCCCTAAATCCAGAATTACAATCTACCTGGCTTCTCAGAAGGTTCTTTTCTCGTCCACAGTATCATTCTTCCAATACACACAGGGTTGGCCCAAAGTCTTATCCCAGAAGGTGGAGGTGGATGATTTCTCTGAGTAAAATATTCAGATAGTAAAGACTACTGAAGAGCACCTTAATTAATTTCCAACAAGGCCTGGAGAACATCGTAGAAGAGGGGACTTAAGGACGTAATTGCTAGACAAGGAGGGGGTCGCAGTGAAACCCTGTCTTTTGGTTATGATACGGACTTTTCAGTCATGAACACACGGCAGCTTTTGCTATGAATGCAAGGCCCTACACCGAAGCCAAACAAAAAAGCCAATGAAATGCCCTTCCCTAGACAAGATGTAGTCATTAGCTTATGCTACTGTTGCTAATTGCACTGGTCTCACACAGGGACCCAGTCTATAGAAAATCAGTCAAGAAAGAGGGGAGAGAGCACAGGACCCTACCCTGTACCTCTGAACCGTTGGCTACTGTTAGGTTCTTGGAGGTTCTGGGAGATGGAGATCCACTCTCTTCAGATGTGTACCGACTGCTGAGCTCTCCAGGGACAGATTTCAACAAACAGCTCCAAGCCCATGGTCACACAAATGGCCTTGGTTAACCTTGGCGGATCATAAAACAAAAGAACAGGCCCGAGCATGAGAGAGAGAGAAAGAGAGAGAGAGAGAGAGAGAGAGAGAGAGAGAGAGAGAGAGAGAGAGTGTGTGTTGTGGGGAGGTAAATAGATTGGAAGTACTTAAAAAGTACTATTAATAAAATTACTTAAAAATCTAAAATTGCTTAAAATTATTACTCAACTACTTAATGGGGGCCCTATACATCCCCAAAAGAGACATAAGAGTAGAAGGAGGAGTAGACAGAAGGAATGAGCTAGGAGGCAGACATGGGAGGGCATAAACAGTGCATTGTACGCACGTGTGAAATTGTCAAAAAGAAAAAAAAAAGGAAGAACTTGACAAACAAAGATTTGCTCCCTTACCTCTAGCCAGTCGTTACCAAGTCCCAAAGCCCAGCATGGAAGGAAGGTAAGAAGGTGGGGAAACCCTGTTGGTTTTATTTTGTATCCTCTCACCGATGTATACCCTGCCAGCTGCCTAGCAACCCACTCAGTTTTGTATCCACTCTTTAAAGGCATCTCTTTGCTTTGCATTGTCTTTTTATTTTCTTTCAGCACAGTTCCAAATAGACAATCCGTGCCCAAGTGACCTAGGCTATCTATCTTCCTGAGTCCCATGCAGTCATCCTGGTACATGATCACTAGCGGTTAGAGAAGGCAGTACTAATAATGGTGTCTCAGATCTCAGGCTGCTTCTCAAACCACATGACAGTGATCTAGAAGTTTTTGTTTCTATCCTTGCTTCCCAGACTAGATAGCAAGTCTCAGAAGGGGCATGTGAGTCAGCCGTGGTCACGGAGACCGTGGGGGGTCAGCCATGATCACAGATGACAGCTGAGAGAACTGGACCTATGCTGCCTTCTTTCACATCCAGGCTCACTGTGCCCTCAAAACTCTACACGTAGGGGCTCTATGTGACATGCATCTTCTTAAGCTACCATATAAAGCTCTGGATAAGCTAATTCTGGACATCCTAGTATCATGAACTACTCTACCCTTCTTGAGGGAAGACTTGCTTGGTAGTGATTTGTAATGAATTCAGTGTCACTTTCTCTTACAAAAACAGTATTTTAAAATGTATTCTTCGAAGTTTTCACGTACAACATATCCTCTAGATTTTTTTTTCAAAGATTTGCTTATTTTCATTTTATGTGTACATTTAAGTGCCTGCCTGTCTGTATCTGTGTATCACGTGCATGCGGTACCCTTTGAGACCAGAAGAGGATGTCAAATCCCCTGGAACTGGGCTTAACAGGTAATTGTGAGCCTCCGTGTGGGTGCTTCGAGTTGAACCTGGGTCCTCTGCAAGAGGAGCCAGTGTTCCTAACCACCGAGCCATCTCTGCAGCCCCTACAGAGTGTCTTGATTATAGCCACTCTCCCCTGCACATCCCCACAGGAAACCCCAACATACTTCCTTTCTAACTGCATGTGTTCCTTCTAAATATCTTCTTTATTCATCATTCTTTTTCCTTCTTTAAGTAAAGTCTCTGCAGTGATGAACTCAGAATTTTCTGTCTTCCTCTCACTCTATGCTCCAGCACGTGGAGTCATTTTTTTTTTACATGTATAGACCCTTTCTGTCCATTCTTTCAACCGCCTCTCCAGCCTCTGGCACTTGACAGACCCTCGCCTGCTGTCCACTCATATTTCACCTCACAGAAGAAGCACAGATAAGGATGGAAATGGCTGTGGGTTATACAAAGAACCCACTACGTGTGTCAAAAGGATCGCACCCTGCAAGAGGATATGTCAAAGGCAGGCAGACACCTCGGTGAGAAATGACCTTAAGAAACCTCAAACTTGTTAAGATGGCTGCCCAGGCCTGAAGTAAATGCGGTTAATATTACATCTATGCTCAAGTCTCAGTTTCAAAAACAACATGCAGTCTCCCCCCAACTCTCCCCAAACTGGGCATCCCACAAATCTTTAGAGAAGATATAGCCGGCTTCTATTTCTTTTTGGCAGTGCGGAGTTGATTTATCTCCGGCTGAACATGCCTGTAGAATGAAGATGCTTCTTCTAATGCCTCAAGAGGCCCATCGGAAGTCTGCTCTATTGCTGTTTTAGCTGAATGTTTTACTGCTGTATGTGTATTAATATTTCCAGGGTGGCCTTCTTAAAAAACCCCCTCCCCCAAGTCCCACAGGCATCGTTGTATTGAGCAAAGATTCGTCTTATCAATGTGCTCATCAAACTGAAAATTCAGAGGCCCTTAAATTGAAGCTATGGAGGAATGATCACACTTGATGGTATTTAGATCTGCAAGCAGGAAGTGATGGCTGAGAGGTGGAGGTTTCTCTCCTAGCAACCACAGGAGGGACAGTAGTTGGCTTGTTTTTCACCTGTCTGCTTTCCAGTGCCTTGTCTTACAAATTAAATCCAATTTTTCTTGCATGAGCACTCACTGCGTGCAGCTTGGAAACGTCTTCTCCCTTAAGCCCTAACCACCAGAGGAAAACAAAGAACTCGGAAGCCCACGGCGCTGGCTGTCAGGGAGGGAGAGGGCTTCGTGGTTCTCCCATGTGGCATTGCGCACCTGCGGTTCTCACAGCAGTGGGAGACGGCCAAAAGTGAAACCCCGTCCCAGAACAGAACGGGGTGCTTGCTACTGGGCAGCAAAGCCTATTTTCTGGGACTGAGACCAAATGCAGAGCCTGTGGTGGGTGTGCTGGAAAAGCTATACTGTTGCATTGTAACTGGACCAATCCGTGATCTCCAATTTCCTGCAAGTGCGACAACCTCACGGCGCTGACACGAGAGCTGGAAGGGATAAGGACGGATGGGCTACTTTTGTCTAGCTCTCTTTCAAATGTTTTCCTCACTTTCTGAAGAATGCACTTCAGAGCATCGGTGCTCAATCTGTGGGCTGCGACCATGTTAGCAAACCTCTATCTCCAAAAATACTTACATTATGATTCATAACAGTAGCAAAATAACACTTATGGAGTAGCAATCAAATATTTTTATGGTTGTGGGTCACTGCCACATGAGGAAGTGTATTCTTCTACTGCAAACTGATCTGAAGTTCTTCACAGTCACAGAAGGATGAGTCTTTTGCTTGGCTCTCCACAGCCTAAGACACACTATGTTCTCCCTTCATACTGTCATTTTGTAACCTGTAACTGTCTTTCTGTTTCCTTTTCTAGTTCTGTGGTCTTGTCTACTGCTCAAACATTCTGATTCTTTCTTATATCTTATCTTTGTGGCCATCGATTTTCAGTTAATTTGTGTTTTATTTGAAATGAACCTATTCACTGAGCTTTGACTTTCAATAGCTTTATTTCCAAAGCCATTCTCTGGCTTTCCAATTAGCTAGAGCATGCTTCTGAAAATGATTTTTTTCGTTAGCATGCAAAATGATGGTTTCATTATGACTTTTTATATACATGCATATAAGGGTTTTTCCTCACATGTGGGAATTATCTTATCCTTCCCCCTACTGACTGGTCAGTTCCACCCTCAAAATATCCCCTTTTCTACACCCACATTATACATGGGCCTGTAAATGTATATGTGCTTAAAGCAACATTATAGCATTCCATACATTTAATACTATATATAAAACATGACATGATGTAACTGGGTATGGTGACACATGACTTTAATTTCAGCACTCAGGAGGCAGAGGAAGGAGAATCTCTGTGAGTTTGAGGTCAGTCTGGCCTACACAGAGAGTTCCAGGTTAGCTGAGTTATGTAGTGAGACCCTGACTCAAAACAAAACAAAACAAAACAAAACAAAACAAAACAAAAGAAACAAAATGAAACAAACAAAACAAAGCTAACAGCAGTTAAAACTCTGTGAGAACTTAACTTTGTAAAATCTACAAGCCACATATTAAGGTACCCTAGAATACTGACCCAACAATTAGAACAAGAACTGTTTCATGGCTGATTATGCCTCCGGTTTTCCTGGGCTTCCAGAAAGTCTAGAAGCACAAATTAAATATTAAATTAATTATCAAAGATGAATACCTCCTGTATTGTCCACCTTTTCCCTTAGCTGTGATATTCTATTTTTAATCAAATATTCAGCACATTATTTTTCTTTGAGACATTTAACAAACGAATAAATAATTAAAATAAAACCCGAGTGTCACAGATTGCCTTCTGTAAAAGCTCCAAATTACCAGATGATGCTTTCAGAGTAAGATCCCGTAAGGTCCAACGCTCGCTGTGTTAGCTACCTGCCTTCTTGCTGTAGCAAAACTACCTGATGTGAGGAGCTTAAGGCAGGGTTATTACAGCTCCAGTGCAAGAGTGGACAGCCGTGATATGACAGTAGGTAAACCAGAGATGCAATAGTCTGTGCTGTTCACAGTAAAGCAGGGCTCCTCCCCCTTGCATCCTTACAGGGATTGTAAGGCTCCATAAGATTCAGATAGTATGCAAACTCAAAGAGAGTTTTATTCTGCAGAAGTCCAGCATGCTGGGGTCTCCCCATTACCAAGATAGAGAGATGTTACGGTAAAAATTAAAAAGGTTCATTTGCAGATTTGCAGGATCCATTCGCTCTGGCTGCTACTCTGCCACAAGGTCTGCAAGCTGCCCGCTCTTGGCTGTCTCCCTTTTAGCCACCCTCTCCGCGTGGTGCCCTATGCGGTTGTTACCATGACACACACACACACACACACACACACACACACACTCATCTCATTCTGAGGTGCCTGGGTGTTCTCACTCCATGCAGGCAACAGAACCAGATCCACATGCTCCAACTGCCTCTCAGCCATTACTTTCACACACTGTCCTCTTTAGCCCAGTAAAATCAAAGTTCCAGAAACTTGTCATTTAGCGATTAGATTTACCTCTTGAATTCTCAGTCCATAACTCATCCACACAATAAATTCACTGTCAATTGATAAATATATAAACCGCCCACCTAGACAAGATAACATCGATCTAGTTCACCTAAATCTGAAACATCTTCCTCCGTAGACTCCATTTTGACCTCCCATTTCTCTTCCTCCTCCTCTCTCTTTCCTAGACCTTTTCCCCACCATCCTTCTCATCCAATGATAGGCTTCACCTTACCCTGGACCTGCCTTGCTGAATAATGACATCATCCTATAGAGAGACACCTAAGTGAGCTTGCAGACCTGATTTAAAGTACATTAGGGAGTTCTGGGGTAGGTAACCTCTACGGCAATCTGTTAGATCCATCTCTACAGACATTCTATTACCAGGGTGTGGGGATGGAAACTTGCTGGGGAGGTCTGGAGCTCTTGGCTGAGGAAGTAGCTGAGGAAGTCTGGAAACTGCTGCTGACCCATTGTCCTAGACTCAGGCCAGGTGGAGGGGCAGCTTCTGAGGCCTGGACTTGCCTGGAATTGCCCAGTTCTTGGAAACAGAGATTTGGGCCTATCCTCCTTAATTGCTAATTTGAAGCTTGTCATGGACTCACCCAAGCCTCCTCAGGTTCTGTTGACTTGATTTCCTCATGATAGCCTTTCTGACTAGGGTGAGATCGAGTCTGACAACGGTTTGAAGTTGCATTTCCAGGGCCCGTGGCATTGAATACCTTTTGAAGTGTTTATTGTGCATCTGCCTTTTTTTTCTGCTGAGGATTCTCTGTTCCGAACCACCACCTGCTTTTGACTGTGTTGCTTTTTTGATGTTCAGATTTCCCAGTTGTTTGTGGATTCTAGATACCGGTTCTCTGTTCGATGTACAGCTGACGACTATTTTCTGCCATTCTTTGGGCCTCCTCTTCACTTGATGGACCATTTCATTAGCTGTACAGACGATTTTCCATTTCCTGAGTCCCATTTGTCAAGCACTGCTCTCCTCTCCTGCATTACTCGAGTCCTATTCAGAAAGACCTTGCCTGAGCCTATCTGCTGAAGGGCACCCTGAGCTTTCTCCTCTGCAATTTCATGGTAGTTCATGTTTTGGGCTGTGTGAGAGCTCAGGCTCTGCATTGCCTTCGTCTATATGTTCACACCCTGCTTTCCTAGTGCCGTTTGTTGACGATGCTTTCTTTTCACAGCTTTGCCCCAAATCTGGAGGTGTAGCTGCATGGACTCCTATGCAGATCTGCTACTCCAGCGGTTCTCAATCTGTGGGGTGGGTTCCCATATCAGATATCCTGCATACCAGATATTTACATTATGATTCATAACAAAATTACAGTTATGAAGCAGCAAGGACAATAATTTTAAGGTTGGGGGTCACCACAATGAGAAGAGCTCTATTAAAGGGTTGCAGCGTTAGGAAGGTTGAGAGCCACTGCCCCAGGGTGAGTTCCAGGCTCTCACAGCTTACTGAAGCTTCACCAGTGATTCTTAACACGTTAGAGCAGGTCAGTGCAGGGCCCAGAGGCCTGAACCTCTGAGTAGCTTCTACTTAGAGCGGTGTTTGGTTTTTCATATCAGAAATCCTGCCTAATGATTCATGGTAGAAGAAAAGTTATGCTAGCATAGTTATGAAGTAGAGATGAAAATAATTTTTTATGTATTGCTGGGGGTCACCACAACACGTGGAACTGTATTAAAGGGTTGTGGCATTACAAGTTTGAGAACCACTGCTCTATTCTCCCCGGCTGATCTACATGTTCATTTTGTGCTGATACTGTGCTGTAGTACTACGGATATATAATGTTATTTGAAATCAGGTCTGCCTTTGGTCTGGTTTATTCTTCCTTATATCACAGTCCTATATGCTATAAAGGCTCAGAATTGCATAGGCTTGGGGAAGGTGAAGCCACTGTTTTGCCTGAAGACACACAGCAGAATCAAGAATGGAACAGGAGAATGTAGTTCAAAACTTCAACCAGGGAGGATGAATGTACACACACACACACACACACACACACACACACACACACACACACCAGCTCGTATGCACACACGCACATGGATACATATATAATATAACACACTATACACACATGCATACGTGCATAATATAACACACTACACACACAGACACACACAATATAACACACTATACACACATGCATACGTGCATAATATAACACACTACACACACAGACACACACAATATAACACACTATACACACATGCATACACACATAATATAACAAACTACACACACACACACACACACACGAGCTCACGTGCACACACGCACATGGATACATACATAATATAACACACTATACACACATGCATGCGTGCATAATATAACACACTACACACACAGACACACACAATATAACACACTATACACACATGCATACACACATAATATAACAAACTACACACACACACACACACGAGCTCACGTGCACACATGCACATGGATACATACATAATATAACACACTATACACACATGCATACACACATAATATAACAAACTACACACACAGACACACACAAGATAACACACTATACACACATGCATACACACACACACACACACACTCTACCTTGGTGACTCCATTTCTCGAAACTTGCTGTGGATCTTTCTGACTCTTGGTCTTTCCAATTCCTTCTGTTGTGGGGAGGGTTATGAGGTCTCCAAGAGAATATTTGTCCAAATGCTCCCTGTACTTGGAACGTCTCTGATTCCTTGCTAAGACACCTCCACCTCTGTTCACCATGTGATGCTCCTTACCTTGCTGGCTTCTCACCCTCAGGGCTCTCTGTCTAAATTCTATGCACCCCACTTTTGCATTTCATTTGCGTTGGCCTCATTGGATTTTTATTTGGATAAGAGCTCATTTATTGTCACATACCTAGCATCCCCACCTGTGGCTGTCCCTTAGTAGGCACTGAACTACTACTGTTTCTCAAGTGAACATTCTTTAGCAGAGTAAGGCCAGAGATGCCTGTCATCCAAAGCGTTGAGCATGGGTAGTCTGGCTAAACCTGTGCCATAGGATCTTGACCTAACTTGGTGCATCAGCCATCTTTGCCACATTGTGTGACAATTATCTGTAGTGACATATTCACTTTTATTGAACCATAACTATCACAAGGTCAGCATTGCTCAAGGGAGAGAAACAAACCCAGCACTGCCACACAAGGGAGCAGTTGTCTAAAGTACGGGCTAGACCAACATGGCTTCAAAATTCACATCTAGCTCATTGTTAGAGAAGGGTCAAAGGTCTTCAACATTCAAACCTCATGTGATACTTGAAATGAGTCAGGAGTTCCAGGTCTGGAGAGCTGGAGACAGATAATCATGTTTTATTTTTCAGTTAAACCCATGTGATTACGGAGGGGTTTGTCTATAGTAGAGGGTTTGAGAAATCCTGTGTTCCGCCCTCTCTAGTCTATTAAGTGGTTGGGTTCACAGGCATCACCATTGGACACAGGTAGCAGCAAATTCTGATATCCCACATACACGTGTGTATGAGAGAAAAGGCATGGGGGCAAAGTAAACAGGGGAGGAATAATTGATTGGGGGGGGAATTTATCATTTGAGTTCCCCTACCCCTGGATATTTATAGCTTGCAAGATGCCACAAAGAGACCCCTTGACTTTAAACTCATAAAATGCCTACCTGGGAGTCAGACTGTAATTTATTTTTCTCAGATGCCTCAATTATACCCAAGGAGAAGCCTGGTTACATTTTTAAAACTCAGGCGCTGCAGCTTTTAAATTTATTCAGACTAATGAGCACGTATAAATTCAGCGAATGCTAATTCACAAGAGTTCGGTGGCGACAATAAGAGAAACGCAACAAGAGTGTCACAGCCCGGGAACAAAGTGAATGGACGATGTGAGTGACAGTTGAGATTTCTTTTAACATCCCTAAAAGGCGGCTGGAGTGACAGACAGGAGGGCAGATGCGGGATGCTGCAGCGTGCGCTCCAGTTTGTGTACCGCCAGGAAGGGGCGCTTGCGCTTGATGCCAAATTAATAAATTCAGGAGGAATAGAGGGAGGGGCAGAGGTGGCTCTGAGGACAGAGGGCATGCACCTGCTTCCCTGAAGGCAGGGTGCTGAGTGCAGCTCCTGTACCATGTGGCTTCCCGTTCAGCTGGTGGCCCCCTGCCTCTCGCAACTTTCCCCAGGAATCGGGCATGTGGTTTTAATCTGTTCCCACAGATCTCAGGAATGAATTTAGCCTCCCCCGGAGACAGCTTCCTCTTAGGATGGTCTCAGAGGGAACGCGGTCGTAAATCAGAGCCCATCAGTGTACACCTGGATGTGGAGAGAGGAGCACCCCAATCAAAACTTTGAGCTTCTGAGGTTTGAAGCCTCCAGCTCCTGGAGAAAGCAGTGGGAATGGCATGCCATCAAGAGACGTTAATGAGTGTGGTTGAGGACCTGCAGAGATGTTTGGTGGGTGTGGGAGATCGGGCATGGGGGTAGGGGGTGCAAACAAGAATGAAAACTGTGGAGAACTAAGGGTTCCTGACTTGCTTTCTTTCAACCAGATACAAACAACTCTTCTCAGTATATGTGAGTGCGTGCGTGCGTGCGTGTCGGGTGTGGGAGGGTTCTTTGCTTATCCATGCCACACAGGGAGGGTGAACCCTGAAAACCCACCCGTAACCCCTCCACCATCTCTGTCCATTAGTCTCCTTTAGAAAGCTAGAAACCATTGATTATGGACTGATAGTACCCTCACTCCTAACTTACATGTCGAAGACCAAACCTCTCTGTGACTCTATTCGAACAAGACATAATTGAAGCACTCATTAAGGTTAAATGAACCCATTAGGACAGAACCCTAGTCAATGGGACTCAGAGGAAGACAAAGAGACACCAGGACCCTTCCGTCTACATCTGCTCGTGGTGTAACAATGAAGAATGAAGCAGTTCAATAGGCTTCTCTCAAAGCTCTCAGGCCAGATGGGAAGGATGTGCACCCAGCAGGATCTTGACCTTGGAATCCTGGCCTCCAGAATTGTGATAAAGTATATGCCTCATGTTTAAGTCAACCAGTATGTGTGTGTGTGCATGTATGCGTGTGTGTGTGTGTGTGTATGTGTGTGTGTGTGTGTGTGTGTGTGTGTGTGTGTGTGTGTGTGTGTAGTCTTTCTTATGGTAGCCTGTTGGTAGAGATGCTCTCCACAGAGTGAGCCCAGTCCTACCACACTGGACCAGGTGTAACACCTTTTCTCATGCTACTGACCTGGCACGGAACTGACTTCTGCTCATGCACCTGGTGGACCCTTAGTCTTCTGAGTAAAACACAGGTATACTAACACCCCATGGCCTTGGTCTTTCCACAGTGGCTGTACTGAGATGCTTTCCATGAACTGCTAGTCATGGTCTCAGACTTGCATCTCGGTGTATGCAGAATCATGTTTAATGTGTAGAGAAGGCTGACTCTTCGTACTTGAGTGGATTGTCTGGTGAAGAGATGAAATGGATTGGTAATTAATCTAATTAATAATTCAATTAACAGGTGGATGGACAAACAGATGGATGGATGAATGGATGCCTACAACCTCCTTAGTTAGAGAACTGAGAGGCAGGGATGCTAAGAAAGGGCTGGGGTCAAGATACATACGTGTGTGTGCATTCTCAGTGCATGGTCTTCTCTAACAAACCTTTGCAAGCAGAATAGTTCTAGTTGTTTCCCTTCATGCTGATGCTAAATCTAATTACTAAATCTCTGTAGTGCTGCTTGGACTTTCCTATGTCTTTGCCCAGGATGACTGCTCCTCCTTCTACTGGCTGGTGCCATGTTCTATGGCAGGGCTGGCTTTAATTCAACATAGAGTCTTCATCCAAATATAATGTGGTAATAAATATGGGCCAGGTACATTGACATAAGGCCACTCCCTTTCATCCTCACAAATAAATATGGAATTGCCAGTGTCCCTGACCTCAGGTTAAAGCTGTAAACACCGAGGCACAGCCAGGGTTCACACTGTATCTCTACAGCTCGCATGCAAGGTCTCTAGATGAACAATCCGCCTGCCACCCTGTGCCTACCAGAGAGATGGACACCCATTCTGCTGGAACTGCACCTGCATTTTCTGTCACAACACTCAGCCCAGAAGGCATATTTCTCTTTGAAATAGTTTCACTGTGGGGAAGTAGGGGGGAGAATATTTCCTACTGTGCTGAAAGCTGACCTCTTGGACAAACACGCCATCATAAAAACACGCTATTTGCTACGAGTGTATTGGGAGATTTAAATCATGGCAGGAAAGTACCCCAGGCTCTGACAGTAAAATTTTCATTCAGAGAAGGCCTCAGCTTCACAACATAATAAATTATATATGACTGGGACACATGAAACATTTACAGATATACAGAATTTCTCTGCATTTGTGTTCAGTAGGAGAGTTGGGCTCTTGAAGTACATTCTTATGTCAGTCTTCTCTATTCAGGGAAGAGAAGAGAAACGAGAGGCAACAAACAAGTCACCTCCTCCCGGCTCCTGTTTTATTTTCCTTTCTTGGTTTTACAAATATGGCTTTGGGTAAAGGGATGACACAGTAGTGGTTGGGGACCTCTAGAGCCTTTGGTGACCTCTGATGTCAGGAATACACAATGCCTCAAGCTAGGGATGCTTGGTGAGGATACAACATGCTAGGAATGAGGTCAAAGGCGTCTTTAAAGAGCGAAACTTTACGGAGAACCATTTTAAAGTAACTAGCATTAGTGTGTTTGTGTGTCCGTGATAGGAGAGTGCTGTGGAAGTCAGGTACAACTTTGCGGAGTCAGTTCTCTCTTGTTCTACCTTCACATGGGTTCAGGGGATCAAAGTGGCCAGGCTTGCCTTGTAAACATCTGCATCTCCTAACCTACTACACACCAAAGCCACTGCCCCATCCACAAACCCACTTCTTACTCAGTGTATTGAGCCTAGACAGGCGTGTGTCAAAATACTTTGAGGCACAGATATCCTAGATGCAAGGAGGCCAGCATATCCTCTCCCTTGGTAGACAATAAGATACTAAAACGCACGGGCTGGGTTTTGTTGGTGGAGTTGTTTGTGTGAGCATTTCTTTCTTTGCTTCTGGTCTGTATTCATCAGCTGTCATGCAGAAATGCTGCATAACAAACACACCCAATTGGCTAAAAGAACAAGCACCTTAGGACTCCAGGATAGCTGCAGTATGAGGAGCCTTGGCTGAGCTGGCCTGGGGCTCAGTGGTGCAGCCCTGATTCAGGGTGAAGGTCAGGTGGAGTTGCACATTGGTGGTCAAGTAAAGGTCCTTGCCCTGTGCTTCTTCCTTCTCTCTGAACTGCAGCCACCCAAGGCATAACCTGCTTGTGATCAATACCAGGAATCTGAGAAGGTCTAAGGAAGCAGCAGTTTCTTTGAACATCTCAGCTCATAATTGGCTTCTCAATGTCATTCTACCCTATACCACAGTTCAATTGGCACAAGATGCTGTGTGACTAAACTTTACCCAGGGAAATGCAACTCACAAGTCTACAGAGTCCAGAAAGGAATCCCACACAAGTATGGATACCACTAAAGTTTGACTTGATGAACCAATGAATTTTATTGGGTTATTTACAGTAGTATAGATGAGGGGCCACTTACAAGAGTAGAAAGGACTCGAAGACAGCTATATTACCAAAGCCCACAACAGCATTGGTGACAGCTCACAAAAGCTGGGAACCTGGAGCCCACTGCACAGCCTACAGATGATATAGCTCAACAGGTTGTAGAGTGTCCTTTTCAAGTGACTCAGTTGATCTAAATGTTTTCATGCATCTGGACAGATCTCAAGTGTTTTCTCTACAGCTCTCTTTTCTTTGCTTTGAGGGAGGGACACTCATATTTTGTTTATTCAGGGTGGGAGGGACCTAGTTAATTTAGTCAGTTTCAGGAACTTCCTGAAGCTGTTTTGAGTTGTTTAACCACTCGCTTAATTATCCCACCCCAACCCCTTGCAAGATAGAATATCTTGATCTCCAGGAAACTAACACAACATAAGCTTTTACATTGTCAAATTCCATAGGGGTGGGGTAGATAAACATCACTTTTATGGTTGGTCACAGGATTTAGAAAGTCACATGATCAAAGGTGGGAGACCATGGACAACAACGGATAACTTTACCCACCTCCCTCAGGCTTATTTATTTAATTTGTTATGAAAATGACTTTTCTCCCTAACTTCAGCAGTCATAAAACTGTATACCACAATGCAGTAGCACCTTGCTCTGGACCTGTTAAGTCCACAAGATCCTAACACCCTATCCCAGACCTCTGGCATCAGGAATCAACCCTAGTTAGCTAAGGGGAAAAGGCCACATTCACACAGTGCTAAGCAGACTCCTGACCTCAAAGCCTGTTCTTGCCATGGCAACTCACTGTCAACCAAGAAGAATGAGAGAGAGACAGAATCACTGCAGGTGACATGTAGAAAATGGTCATTGGGGGAACAACTTCCCAGGCAGGCAGACAGCTCTGTGTGCATGCCTGTCGCCTCTTGCCAAGCCCCTATTCCAGATGACAATTTCACATGACAGACCTTTTCACGAACCAGAACTGAATGCTCAGGTCACCTCTTTAGAGGTCAGTACAGCTTTGTTTTCTGAAATCTCCTGAAAGCTGCTGGTCACTTCCGGGCATTGCGCACAACTGGAGGTCTCATAAGGGCTGTTGGCTGGTAGAGCTCCTTGTTCTTCCCATAACAAGGGCCTGAAGGTCTCCTGCCATGTGAACACCAACAGTCCAGAGCAGAGGGCTGTGGTCTGTTCTAACACAAACTCAGGCCCTTGTGAGCACTGTGAGACTGGATGGAAATGCGCAGGCCCAGTGAAGTTCATTGACTTGCATTGATAATGAACCCTGACTATATTATACTGTGCTGTTACTGTATTTCATGTACCATAAGCTGGGATAGAGCTTTAACATGTATAACATAGGATGTCATCCTGTGTGTTATATGTGCTCATGTTTCATACTCCATCTGCCAACTGCATGCCATGCTGGTTGGCTGTGACAGAGCATTCTCGAAAAAGCAACTTCTAACACAATGGATTTATTCCAGCCTATAGTTCCAGAGAGATGGAGTCAGTCATTGGGGGAAGCAGGAAGCTAGGTGATCACATTCATCCATGCAGAGATCAGACAGAGAGAGAGAGAGAGAGAGAGAGAGAGAGAGAGAGAACATCAAATCATTACATGAAATAAGACTATGATACTTCTAAGTCTACACCCCCAATACAATCTTCACATCCTAAAGTTTCTGTAAGTTTTCCATAGATCACCACCAATGGGGATCAAGTGTGTCAACACAGGAGACTATGGGGAACATTTCTCATTCAGAACACCACATTATGCTGATATAGTATAATCCTATAATACCTCATAATGATATCATATTATACTCTATAAAATTAAAATAAATAGATTGTGTTGTTATAGCATATTTTAATTATATCCACATACCAATGCTATGTTTCTTTATATCTCATAGGATACTACAGAATATGTTATGTCATGGCTACAGTTTACTGACCATTTGATGTAATCTAGAATCCCTTTGAAGGCAAGCTTTTGAAAATTATCTATGAAGGATGATCTTAAGTTAATTGATATGGGAAGACACGCCTACTGTGGGTGGCACCATTCCCTAGATTGTGTATATGGAAAAAAGAGCTGAGCAACAGCAGCCTTTCATAGCTTTCTGCTTCCTCACTGTGGATGACACATGGCCAGCTCCTGCTGTCATGACCTCACCACCAAAATGATATGGTGACATTGAGCTATAGACAAAAAGTAAATCTTTTCTTCATTGTGTTGCTTTACTTGGTATATTTTGTCACAGCAACAGCATCAGACACTGAAATACATGATAGGTGTGATGTAATGTTGTGCCCTGTGGTCTGTGATGTCTATTTATGATGCAGCTGTGCAGGACTGTTGTTAGTGCTCTCATTACCATGACCACCATGTTAAGATGGTAGCTTGGAGCTTCATTCTCATCCTCACCCTCCAGCTTCAGACATCACCCCAAGCATCCTTTCCTCAGTGACCTAGGGGGGCTCTAGGAGCGATGCGATTCTAAAATTCCTGCTGCTGAATGAGCTGGACTACAAGTTGGCAGATATTGGTCTCTCTGGTCAGATAGAACCCCTGATGCTGAGGACTGGCTGCAACTTCACTGAAGTCTCAGTTTCTCCTCTGAGGATGGTGACATCCCTAAACTGAGGGATGAATAGCACAGGTGGCTTCTGTGCAGATGGCCACTGCCCACCTGGAGAATCATTACTGTGTCTGTCAATTAATTATATTCTGTAACAAAGGAAGTTAATAAAAATATGAATTATGTGTGCTATAATTAAAGAGTATGTGCTAGCCAGGGAAATGATTCCATGGACAAAGCTATGTAGAAGTGAGAATTTGAGTTTGAGTCCCTACAAAGCATGTAAGGCAAGGCAAGGTGAGGGGTGGAGACAGGAGAATTGCCCGGAAGCTTGTTGGACAACTAAGCTGGCTTAAGCTTCAATGAATAACAACTCAAGGGAGAGTTATCTCAGGATGGATGGAGAGGACTGCCATCCACACTTGTCCTCTGATCTCCACATTCATGCTGAGATAGGGGTGTCTACACGCTTATAGGAAAGTGCACATGTGTCTGTGTGCATATACACACATGTGTATGTATGCACAAACATACATGTTTCTTTTTTAAAAATTCTTTTATTTCTCTCTCATACATTACAGCTCAACTTCAGTTTCTCCTCCCTTCGATCCTCCCAGTCTCACCCTCCCTCCCTCAGGTCAAATGCTCCTCTGTTTCCCTTCAAATAAAAAGTGCAGGCCTCCCAGGGATATCCACTGAGCATGGCCTAACAATGTAATGATCTCTAATGATATTCTGCTAGGTGCATAGACTGCACATATGTTACTTGGACGAACCTTTAAACCAAAAAGAGGTCAGTACAGGATTTCCCTCATTTTGCTTCTGATATGCCAGGGGACCAACCTGTGTCTAAAGCTCTCAGGATCTCTGCACCTGCCATCGCGCTACATCTTCACAGGACCCCTCCAATGTTGGCTCATCAAATGTCACCTCCTATCCTTAAGGAGAAGCCACATTTATCTTGACTGAACTCATGGAGACTTCAAAAGGGCCAAGGAGTGTCTCTGAGGTAAGGAGGTTGGGCTGGAATCTGCTTCTAATTGAAATCTTTCTGGAAACAGATCTGCACGGCAAGCCTCTGAACAGTACTACTTGCCTCAAGATACTAGCCCAGGAATCCAGTGTGAGGGAAAGTGGTACGGGGAAGACATTTTATCACAGAAAGGTTGGTCATGGTGTAGCTGATTGAAGAAGCATTAGAAGGTCCCTGTGATAAACCATCAAATAATCAAGTCATTAGCCCTCACTGATGGGTCTCTGTCAATGGAAAGCCAAAGTAAGAGTGTGTGTTTGCTTTGGGGGAACTCTGTTGAATCTGAGTAGAGTTTCAAAGCTCAACGATCTTATCCAGCTGCCTGTGATGGGTAAATGTTTTGAAGCCACTTTGGACACGGAAACAACGGGAATGTTATATTTCTCCTAAAAATGATGCAGCTTCCCAAGAGGGAGTGCAGTTTTCTCCTCTTCTACTTGTATGAGCATTCACCCTCAGTGCCTCTTTGTACTCTAAGCTTGGATGAGCGACCCCTCCTCATCTACAGGGAGCCCACCTCCAGAAGGACTGGGAGGTGTAAGAGCCTACTTTCTTCTTGATCTAATAGCATATGCAAACTAAGTCCTTAATTTGAGTGCTTTATGAAAAGTGACAGATTTCTGATCTGTTAAAATGCTATATAAATTGAGATATAAATATACACCGATCAATATTTCCTTCAATTATCATTTCCCCTCTGAGCCCCATTTGAGGTGGGTGTCTATTCAGAACAACAGGAGTGGCAAATGCATCTCTGTAGCTAGTACTTAGGGACTTAGTTTCATCCCCTGAAATATTAGAGGCATGTAAGAAAGTGCTACTCTCTTTCAGGGAGGTAATCTGTGGGTGAATGTGGTGCTGGAGGTGGTGGTGGGGGCACTGACAGGGCTAATGGAGCACGTTAATAATATAGCAGGTTAATATTTCCATCTCTGTTCAGTATGGTGGCAGACCCAGGTAGCTGAGTGCCCTGTGGGCCAATCTTCACCAAGTTCATATTGAACACTTTCTTTTCGTGATCTGTATCCCAACAATGCACCAGCACTCCACATGGCATCTCTTGCATTGAAAGGGATCCTCGTTTGACTTTCCTCGAGTTGTGATGGAAATTATTCCTCTCCTTCCTGCTATAGGAAAAGATGTGAAGATAGAATGTCAAGAGCTGGCACCCAGGGTGGGAAACCCTTACAGCAGCAACAAAGTGAAGAAATCCAAAGAGGATGCTCAGCAGAAGACAGAGAGCAAGAAAGGTGCTCTCGAGGAGATTTCTAGAGCAGAGAAGACCCAAGATGGGACCACAAAGAAGGTCCCTCAGGAGTGGCAGAGATTCCTATGAGTAGGGGAGCCATCTTGAAGATGCCACCCTTTTGTGAACAGCTCCAAACTCATGATGTCCTTGAACTGCAGAGTGTAAATTTCAAGCCAACTTTCTGTCCTCGGGATTACCCACCCACATGTCCACACAGCCAGGATGACCCTGTTAGATGTGATCAGATTTCCTCAAAGAGTCTCAGAGGTTAATTCTAGAAAAGGTCAGCATGAACACCATGCTGGCAGCTGCTCAGCTGTTTGTCATCTCAAGCCTTCTGCACCTCTCAGCAGCCAGCACGACTTCTACCACTTTACTGTGTGCATGCTGCTCCCTCTCCCACCTCAGGCAGGGATCAGGAGTCCATCTCTTCAACATGAACACTTCCTTCCATTTGTGACAAAGGGACAAGGAGACCCAAGATCCCTCTCTAGTAACCCTGTACCTTGAGTCAATCCTGATTCAGAACCACATGGGGATTAATCTTCATTGTGGACTTGAAGGGATTTACAATCATCTAGGAGACCCATCTCTGAATGGATGTGTCTGTAGGAGTGTTTCCCAAGGGATTGAATAGAGGAGGGGAGCCCCACCATGAATGTGGGCAGCACCTTCACACAAAGAATCGGTGAGCTGAATACCAGCATTCCTTGTCTCTGTTCCTGACTGGACATCCAACATGACCAGCTGAGGCCATGTTGGACACACACTGTTATATCGTCTTCTTTGTGGTAGACTGTACTGTCACGATTCTTTCCATCCTTTGAGGACTTTTGCTATGGATTTGCCACAACAACAAGGGAAGTAGCAGAGAGAACCTCCAAGGCTGTAAGTCACAATGTCCCTAAAATCATCAGCATTCACCGGTTGGTACCGTCCTCTCAGGAGATAGAGAGAAGCAGGTGGAGATTTCGAGGCAGACATGGGTTATGGATTTAAACAAGGAATGTGTGGGGGTTCCAAATGAAGGTATTGTGACTAAGAAGGGGGAGAGAGAGCACTAGCTGTAGAGGTGAGCCCTTTGGCCTCAGGAAGCACTACCCTTGAGGGTATCTATGCATAGGACCCATTGTTGAGCCTTCACATCTGGAGTGTAGGAACGGTTACTGCTCTAATGTTTACTATGGTCTCCGTGTGGGGTGGCTCCTATAAGCTTTGTCTGAATAGATGGTGGGAGTGGACTGCCACGGGATAGACATGGCACTTCAGAGAATGACTTGACACACACAGGGAGAACCTTCTGTAAGCGGTTGAGACGGTTGAAGCTGGGCTTGCACTGAGATGAACTGATGCTCAATTTGCACTGATCACCTTAGGGAATAGACCTCTGCATTGTTTAGGGCCTTCTTCCTTTTGCCACTTGGATGCACCTACTTTCACTCACCTGTCTTCCTTTTAGATTAACATCAATAATCTGGTTTATGGCCATACTCTACTGTTCTACACCAAACAGAACTTGTTTCTGACTGGCAGTTTAATTTTAGGAGGTTTGGGGAGGCAGCAACTGTAGGGTATCTTGATGGCGGAAAACCTGAGACAAACAGTCCTCAGAACATCCTGGAAGCTCCTTTCTCTGAATTTTTAAGCTATGCAGGATGGGCAGGTATTGGGAAGAAACAGTTTACCACCTGATCTCTTTCAGCCTGTGGAAAGAAAGCTCCTGGCTATAAATTGCACTTGGCAGAGGGTGCCAACTGTTGAATTCTTAGAATTCATTGGAGTTGACGTGGAGACGTTGTTTAGATGCTTTATTATGTGTGGAAGGGTCATAAAACCCGGGCAGAGCCACTGGGAAGAAGCACAGTCAACGATAAGGGCAAGTTCGAAGGGAATTCCGCTGTGATTAAACTGGAAAACTGTTCTTTATAGACCCATTAAAAAAGTCATGCTCAGCCCGACAGAATGAAAAAAAGTACCTTCATTCTACCATGATCGTGCAAGCTAGGAACACACAGTCCTGCAAAAGGGCTGTAGTGTTTGTTATCTCTCCATAAAACCATGGATCCGGAAGTTTTAATGTGACCCACGTGCCAGAAAAACCTTCATTTCTTCGCTTCTTCACAGAGCATCTTAAGTACAATCTAATGTACCAAACTCTAAAGCATCCAGGGTGGGCAGAGTATCCAGGGTGGGAGGAGCATTTGGGTTCTGGCCTCCTCTTCCACTGATTGCCCCTGCTTCTAAAAACAAGATTTCTGGTTGTGTTTCGAAGTTTGCTTCCTTAAGGCTGCAAGGTAAGATGGACAGAAGAGATTCCCAAACTGGGACTGGGGAGACATCTCATCTGGGCAAGTGTTTGCCTTGCAAGCTTGAGAAACTGAGTTTGGTTCTCAGAACCCCCATAAAAGGAGGCAAGGTGCAGGTAGCTCTCTGTGACTCAAAACAAACAATAAAGGACACCAGAGGAATGACAGCTTGAGTTACTCTGATTTCTACATGTGCTGCAAGCGCTCGCCTGCGCGCGCACGCACGCTACACACACACACACACACACACACACACACACACACACACACACACACGGGGAGGGGAGGGGAATGAGAAGGAGAAGGAGAAGGAGAGGAAGAGGGAGAGGAAGATCCCAGGCTACTCTGTGCTGAAGGTTGCTCACAATGCAGACTGGCCCACGTGTCTGTTTCAATCATACCTATGTTCAAGGGCTTCCCACCCATGGGTGAAATTTTGGTATAGTAGAAGTACGTATATCACGGAGATTAGAAAAAACCCTGGAAACTATGTTTCCTGACTCCGCAGTGGCTGACTTCTTAGGAATTCTGGTCCACGAACACTATTTCTTGTCATCAAGCTCTTGGCCATGCATGACAGTGACAGCCATGCCTGTCTGTCAGTCTCCCACAGACCTCTCTGCTGGTGCTGGATGGGACCCCTGTTGCTTCTCATCCCAAGCCAACTACGTAAACTCTGGCCCCACACACCTGCCGGTTCCATGTTGTCTTTCCTTTGCACTCCGAAATAAATCTCTAGTCACCAACAGCACTCTATAATTTTATAATCAATAGGAAATGGAGCTGGTAAGAAGACAATTATAGTAACTCAAATTCAGAATGATGTGCCCTAGATATGATTCTCCCTCCCTCTCTCTCTCTCTCTCTCTCTCTCTCTCTCTCTCTCTCTCTCTCTGTCTGTCTCTCTTCATCTCCAAAGGTTCAAGGAAACTATTTGTATTCATAATGAATAAAATTCTCGGCAATATGTGATTTAGTCACTTCATGGCGGGAGTTGAAAATGGTCAACAGCCAGAGAAAAACACAGATCCAATCGAATACTCAAACAGTCAACCGCAGGCGTGTACAGGATGCTTGGGAAGGATTCTTGCTTTCCGTGAGAAGAGCACAGATTTCCTTAGAGCCACTGATGTGAGCAGATTATACAAATCACATTGGAGGATGTCAGACTGGGGATGTGTCTCAGACAGTCGAATGCTTGCTCATGATGTGCAAAGCTCTAGGTTCTACCCCCACCTCCATGTAAACCAGGCCTGGTAGTGCAGCCTAGGGTCCCAAGTCTATGCTTGGGAGGCAGAAGCAGGAGTATCAGACATTCAAGGTTATCCTAGTCTGCACAGTGCTCGAGCAAAGTCAGCCAAGGCTGCATGGGACTCTCTCACTAAACCAAAAAACAACAAAAAAAATCATATTAGAAGACTTTTGCTTTATTACCAGAATGTACACATCTGGTTTATAAACTGCAAGGTGTGTTATATTATAATGACAGTTTTACGTCAGTATATGGGGCCTCACAATTGCGTGTTATGTGTGCCTTTGTATTGTATGTGTTTTACATGTGTAGTATAAGCATGCACAGTACAAAATATATAATATACATATGTATATCTACAGATGTAAATTTTGAGGTATATATGTATATTTATACATATGAGATATACTCACATGCATGTGTAACTGGGGCTCCAAGCAAGTGTTCAATGAGAGGGTATCTTTTTCTTCTCTTCTTTCCCACATATTAGAGGCTATGGACACAGGAGCACCAACACTTCCTTGCTAAACATATTCATTATTAAAGAAGGGAGATTGCTTTCTGGTGTCTCTGCAAGGGAATGTTAATGCATTAAATGCTGAAAATAAATAGAGCAGGCAGACAAAGAAAAGGTCGCTCCAGGAGTGTAACTGTGGAGGGTGGCCATTCAGAAGGAGGGAGGGAAGGTTCAGTCCAGGAGGTAGGTTGGAAGACAAAGGAGAAAGAGAAGGTGTTTGCAGTGTGTGAGGGGACCATCGTGGAGAATGTGCTTTAAAAAGAAATTACAGTGGCTTTGAAATACTTCTCTAAGTTTGTGCTGTAAATTCCACAGTGATCCAGGCACAGACGAAGGAGAGCCAAGCAGCCCCTAGTTCTCTGGAGCTATTTCCTTCCGTCAGAACCACGCAAGGGCAAGAGGATGAGAATAGACAGGTCACTTGTCAAATGGCTTCAGACTGATGTTTCCCTGTTTGTCTTATATTATGTAGGTTTGGAATACAATTCAATGGATGCATGGCATAATGGTCCACACATTTAATATGATTTGTGCTACAGGCAAAACAGTAGCAAAAAAAAATTGTCAGATAAAGCATTCACATCCTAATGGTAGGTAAATAATCCCTCCATGTCCCAGACAAACACGCAACCAGCAGGAATCCCCTATTTATGAAAACACCTTTATTTTCATACACCATTACCGTAGGCACGTTACCTCCTTGGTGGTGACGGTATCCCCACACTGACAGGCAGAAGGAACAATTCTCATGCTCACACAGGCCAGCAAGATAATGGCCATGTAGCCACACTGAAATAACCCCTCACAGACGCTGTTGAATTTCTCCATGGGAGACCCGGGACTGTGTTGCTGAAAGGAAAAGAGGGCTTAGAGCATCCTTGAAGCAGGGGTCCAAATCACAGGTGATTTCCTCACTGGCTTTGCAATGACCGGGAAGGTGCCTGAGAAACAGCACGGGGCATATGAATCTTAAGGGGCACAGGGACATTTCAACGGACTAGGCAGTGCCTCATGGAGTAAGCTTGCTAGCCCTGCATGAGGACTTGAGATCATACTGGCACATAAGAGCTGAACATAGTAGTGCACATGGAATCCCAGATGCTGGTCTATGGAAGCAGGGTTATTTCTGGGTTGCTGGACATCCTGTCCATCTGAACCTGTGAGCCCCGGGTTCAAAGAACTGCCTCAGGAAATAAGGTGGGGGTGGAGAGACAGCTCAGCTGTGAACAACACTCACTCTTTCAGAGAACCAGGGTTTGGTTCCCAGCACCCACATAGTGGCTCACAGCTACCTCTAAGTCCAGTACCAGGGGATCTGATGCCTTCTTCTGACCTCGGCAGATACTGCATAAATATGGTCCCTTCATATGTACACATTAAATATGTAAAAAAAATATTTTCATAAATTGAAAAATCAGAAGAACAAAAAGGAGAGGATGGGGTGTCCGCCTCTGGCCTCCAGATGTTGTTGCTGAGCTAACACACTGTCCTCTTTCCCCCTACTCACACCTCTTCCCTCTCCCTACACACATCTCCATACACACACACCCCCTCTCCCCTCCCCCTCACCTCTCCCCTCCCCCACAACTCGCCCCAACCCCCATCCCCCGCAGAGCCTTAATAAAATACTTCTCAATCTCGAATGTTGAGCTGAACTTGAGCCTCTGACCCCTTCCCCAATCCCACTGTGCACGATCAGACTTCCCAGTGAGGGCGACGAGGCACCTGTCCCAAGCCTCAGTCTCTTTATCTGCACGGTGTAGGAGACTCATGCCTCCTCATGCCAGGAGGATTATTCCGAAAGCATTCCACCAACTCCCAGCCGAGGGTCTGGTGCACACTGTGCTCGTGTGGAACATGGAGGCTATTATTATTAATATCGTGCTCGCAGGAACAGTGTGGAGATTAGCCACCTGGTGGGAGTAGGTAGCATCCACCGGACGGACGCGTGCAGTTCCGTCACCTTCCCATCACATCTCCCGGAAAATGACAACCTTGCAGACTGGCTTAGTCCTCTCAATTCCCCTGCTACCGATTTGTGGATTCCAACCCTGTCTCCCCCTAAACAATAATAAAATTTGGAGGGAAATAAAAAGAAGAAAAGCTGTTTGCCTGAGAAAGTTGCTGCAGCTCGGCAGAGTCCTGAGTGTACTGAGTGGAAACTTCATTTCCAGAGACCCCAAGAGCCCATAATCCATGGAAACAGACTGCTTCCCTCTGAACGAAGCCCTTCTGCTGCAAGATGCTAAAACTCACTCCATGTCCTGTGTGAGGCCTCGGAGCACTCTGAAAAGTTGCCCCACCCAGGAAACCTGTCCATTGCTGTGATAGCTTCCAGGAGAATGTGTTACTAGGGATGGAGAGGCTAGTGGAGCAGGGAACTTGGGGTGCCTAGCGACTCTTTGTCTTCGAGAGAGGGGAGAGTTTTAAGTTGGGTTTATGAGAGCTCTGAGTCATGGCCAGGCAGGTAGGAGGTGACTGGAGTTGCCGACTGGAGTTGCCGTCGACCTCCCGTACGCCCGAGTAGCACAGTGAAGTGTTAACACCTGTGGAAAGGAGAATGCCAGCACCAGCCATCTCTGCCCGCTCCTGCAGAGGAGAGGAACGCTGAACGGGGGCTCAAATGGTGAAATAAGCGAAGAATGAATGGGGCCCTGAGCCACGGAGGAGGCCGTGGGGCACTCAGCCCCGCACACCAGGCTTCGGAAAGGATGGAATAATTCTGCTTTCCTGGAGGGCAATTTGGCATCCTGTCTCCAAAAACCTTAAAAATGTGCATCCCCTTGACCCCCATAGACCTGCATCTGGAAGGTTTCCTAAGGAAGCAACCTAGATGCATAAAACGGAGGCCTGGGGTACCACGCCACTGAATGGGATGCAAGACTTTGTTGCCTGCTTGTTTGTTGATCTTGATGAGCTAAGGGGCGTCAGGGGTGGGGGTGGGGGTGATATCAAACAAGGCCAATAACAAAAGCCAAGCAAAAAGTTCTCTGCTTTCAGCTGCAGATAGCTTCCCCCAGCACAGGAGGCTGGCTTGGGCCTCCGGATTGTTTGGAAGTCATTCCCTACCTGGGGAGGCATAGTATCTCCTCCCCTGTGCTCCAGGCCAATCTGAGGGTACAGGTGTGTTAGCCCCAGAAGGTAAGCGTTAAGCTTCATAACGAAAACTGTTAAGTGCTGGTTTTAGCCAGAAGTACATTTCTACCGGCTCAGATGCCACTGTGGCACCAAGTCTTCTAGCCAAGCACTCCTGCAATTCGCCTGGAATGCGTGGCCATTAAGCAGTATGTGTGTGGTGGTGCGAGGAAGGGGCTGCTCGTGAACCGGATGACCCGCTCTTGATTCTCACGCTCCTTGGCAGGCTGAGACACGAGAAGCTCAGACCAGAGCATGAGTTCAAGCATCCCTACACAAGAATCGCTGACTAGGAAAAGGATAGTGACAGGTGGTCTTGGTCTCTCTCTCTCTCTCCCCCCCCATCTCTCCCTCCTCTCAGTGCCTCTCCTCTCTTCTCCTCTCTCTGACCTATGCTTGTACATATAAGCTCTAAGCTACTGCTCCCGCACCATGCCAGCCTCTGGCACACTCCCTGCCATGATGGCCATGGATTCACCCTCTGAAACTGTTAGCTCCATTAAACTCTTCCTCCCACCCATTGCCATGGTCACTGTGTCTTATCACAGTAATAGAACAGTGACTAAATGTCAGTGTGGCACTGGACATTTGCTTCCTCTGCCATTTTCCTGAAAGGATTCTACCTGAGCCTGGACTTTTCCTTCTGGGGAGGCTGTATTTTACTTTCTAATACAGATTTTATTTCTTAAATAGGAAAAGTGCTCTTCAAGTTTTCTACTGGTTTTGATTTCAAGTCTTTTTTAACTTGCATATTTCAAGAAGTTTGCCATTCAGTTTGGAATTTTCAGCTGCTTTGAGTTCCTGCCTTGACTTCCCTGGGATTTTGCTGGACTGGGACTTGAAATTGGGAGCCAAATCAGCCCTTTCTTCCCTAGATCACCTTTGGTCTGGATGCTTTAGCATATCAACAGTGTGAAATGGGAATAGGAAGAAGCATGCGGGCAACGTCTTCCTGGGAATAGTTTACCCACAGTTATGCAGAGCGTAGCACACAAGAGTGCAGTATTTCTGGACTGTGTTTTTTTAAACTGCAAGCCCAGGTCAGCCTGTCCCTTTGCCAAGCTCCTGCCAAGCCTTTTTCACAGTGATGGAAGGAATGAGTAACACACCAGACAGAGTTCAAGCCCCAAACCTGCCAGTTCTGAACCCCAAAACGCTTATCCCTGAGTCTGTTTTCTTACCTCAAGGTTAGGAATTGACACAGTCTATACTTCTTGAACAGTTGGGGTTTTGTTTGTGTGGTGTTTGCAGTTTGTATGTGTGTGTCAGGGAGTGGATGTAGAGACCAGGTGACAACCTCAGGTGTCCTCTCTCTCTCTCTCTCTCTCTCTCTCTGTCTGTCTGTCTCTGTCTCTCTCTGTCTGTCTCTCTGTCTGTCTCTCTCTGTCTCTGTCTCTCTGTCTGTGTCTGTGTCTCTGTCTCTGTCTCTCTGTCTCTCTGTCTCTCTGTCTCTCTGTCTCTCTGTCTCTCTCTCTCTCTCTCTCTCTCTCTCTCTCTCTCTCTCTCTCTCCAGAACTTGCTAGTTAGGCTATGCTCGCTGAAAGTCAAATCCCAGGGATCTACCTGCTTCTGCCTCCCCAGTTCTGCGACTGCAAGCATGCACCACCTGACCTGGGTTTTTTTTTTTTTAGGTGAGTTTTGGGGACTCCTGTCCATCTTGGTTAATTAAACATTTAGCCACATCGGAGTGCTCTCTCCAACCTGAGATGTTTTGCATGGGGTTTTGGCTTACATTCTACAGTTCTAAAAAACAGAATGTGTTGTCCAGATTCAACATTTGATGTACTCTATGTCTCAGGAATGGGTTTAGTCCGCAAGACCAGCCCAACTGGTACAAATTAGGTGTCTTTGCATAATTGCTAAGATCCTGTACGGAAGGGCCTGGAGCCAAACATATGCTGATTATGACCACCAAACCATGGGGCTATATTCGTTTACTCTTTCCCCATTGGTGTGCAAGACTCCAATAAGAAAGCATTCACTAACTGCCCCTGCATATTCCTTGCCTGGAAAATATCAATGTTCCACGAACCATGGCATGTTGGCCATTTATTGTCAACTTGACACCAGCTAGGGTATCAGAGAAGAGGGACTCTTAATTGAGAAAATGCCTCCTTAAGATTGGCTATAGGTAAGCCTCTGGGTCATCTTTTCAGTTTAGAGTTGGTGTGAAATCAGACGAGCCCACTGTGAATGTGATACCCTGAGCGGGTGGTGCCAGGTGGTTTGATAAAGCCAACTTCTAGCCCTCAGTATAAGCTAGTAAACGGAGCTACTTTACGGGCTCTGCTTCAGTTTCTGACTCCAGGTTCCTGCATTGACCAACCTCAATGAAGGGTTACAAGGTGTACAGCAAAATAAACCATTCTCTCACCTCGTCCTGTTAGGTCACGGTGCTTATTACAGCAATAGAGATTTAACCGGGGCAGCTGGGAATTTAATTCCAGGTGACGCTGTGTCGGTGACAGTTCTTATGCTTCTTCATGCCCACGGTCTTTGCACTCTCCTGTGTTTTCATCTGTCTGCAATATTTGCTTCTACACATGTGCTGGAGACTCAGCAAAGATTGGTTGGTTAAATGAGCAAACGGGATCTATACTTGCCTCTCAAAAGGTGGCAGTAATGTCGGCACCACTCTAGGAGGCCTTCTCTGACAGCTCTAAGCTTAAACATTCACCAATCAATAGCCCAGTCCTGAGAGTAGACTGTATCATGGTTGTCTCTCGCCCCAAGCACTGATTGATACATCCCTAATGCTAACCCTGCCCTTCTTCTTGTTAATTATGTCTTCCTCTGGCATTTAGTTAAGGGTGTGTTGACTGAATACATATCTGCATATGGAGAAGAGGCAGGAGGACAGAGGGGGCCAGGAGCAACATCAGCAGTAGCTCTGATAGTATTTTCAACTTGATTAAAGGCCTAATCACAATGGAAACCCCACTCTGGGTGTTTCTGACAGTATTTTCTGAAAGGCTTAATTGAAGAGGGGCGACCCACCTTGGATGTGGGTGAGGCCATTGGTAGGGTGGGGATTCAGTAGGGCTACTCAGGAGAGAGTGAGCTGAGTGCCAGTACCCATCATCCCTGCTTCCTGACTCCTGAGGTAATGTGGCCAACTATGTCTGGCTCTTGACCTGGTGTGGCCAACCATATCTGGCTCCTTCCCTGTCATGATGAACTTCCCCTGGAAGTATGAGCCAAAGCAAACCCTTCTTCCCTTAAGTTGCTTCTTATCATTGGTGATTTTGTTGCTAGCAATGAGAAGTGTGGCTGATACCCAAGCAAAGTGGCAGAATCACCATTTTCCTGGAGTTTATTATATTCCGGTGTGACTTTTGATAACTGACCCTTGTTCTCATTCTAAGCCAGAAAATCCTCATGTTGTTTACACACATCCAAGGCTGGGAGCAATCCTGCTGTCTACCTGTCCAGGTGGTGAGATGAAGCTCCCAGTGTTCCCTGACATCCTGTCTCTCCAAAAAACCTCCTTCTTCCAACCCTGAACCTTTCCGCTTCTGGATGCTTGGAGGATGGTAACTCTCTCCAACAGCACTCATATAGATGAGCCTCACATCTCCACAACATGTGTCAGACAGGAAATTGGTATCAAGGCACGGTGCACCCCAGTCAGTGAAGCGGGATGAAATGAACCCCTTGTAAGGATGTCCTTCCCAAACACAGTGGTGGATACTAATAAGCTGAGGGCTTATCTTTGTGAGACTCACAGATATCCTGAGCCGAAACTCCCCTTCCAAGGACGAGACCACCACACCCCAGTAAGTGTGATTAACTAGGGAGAAAGCCACTTCACCTACTTACTTGTTCTTCTTTAGGGTATCAGACCCACTCATCTGTATTTCCACGGGTCCATAATCTTTCAGTGAGATACGCGGAGGAACGGAAATCATTTCTGAGTGATCTTTACTGAGGAATTCTGGGAAAGGGAGAAAACATTTTGCAAAGCTCATCAGCTCAGTTTCCCACATTGTCCTTAAGGACACAGACTGTCTCATTCATTATTTGGGCCGACTTCAGAGTAATTTGTGCCCGAGAATGGGAGCAAAAGAGAGGAGAAGATGAGGGTGGGGAAAGAATGGGTTTGTGTTAGAAAAAATTTTAAAGCAGTATCTTTAAAGTGAAAAGAGAATGAATATTATTTTGCCATGTAAATTCAATTATATGCACAGTGGCTGCATGTCTCCTACTTCTATAGAGCTGAGCATGGCAAGGGCTCATGTGGCTACGGCTTCCTCCCTTTTGTTCTGGGTTCTACATGTGTTTTCCCCTTCTAAATTAATTATCTTTCAGTGGAAAGCTTTTCTGAGGTGAAGAAGGTTCACTTTTAAGAGATACTTCAAGATAGGAAGGGAACAGCTCTTAAGATCTCAGCCTGGATGCTTTCTCCTTCCGCAAACAGGCTTGTGTTAGCATGAAAATTACCAGGAAGAACAGTCACCTCATCACACATAGCCAAGGTGCATGGGATTCCCAAAGAGCCAGTGATCACATAAGGCTTGTCTCCCAGAGCCTGTGTAGCTGATTCTCGAAGTCTCATGATAATGGACTCTTGGTGGCCAGGAGATGATTCAGTGGGTAAATGACTTAACTGTACAAGCAGGAGGACTTGAATTACCCATGTAAATGCCTGGCAAGGCCTTGCATACCCGTAATCCCAGCATTGGGTGGAGGGTACAGACAAGAGTATTCCCCAGGCTTGCTCACGAGACTGGCTGAAAGCAGCAAGTTCCAGGTTCAGTGAGAGACCTTGTCTGAAGGGGATAAAGTGAGGAGAAATAGAACAGGAAACTGACAGCTTCCTCTGGCTTCCGCACCCCTGCTCAGAGGCTTCCCCACACCTGATCAGAGGCTTACACATCCATATAAATATTTTATATAACATCTTTATAAACATTTGCACACACAGATGTATCACCACACACACACACACACACACACACAAATAGGTAGATGGATGGATAGATAGATAGATAGATAGATACATACATACATACATACATACATACATACATACATGATATAATGGAATGGAAAATAAAGACAGTCACTGAATCTCATGACAGTTTGTAAAGGAGGAGCCTTTGGGAAATGATGGATGTAGTTAAGACCATCAGAGAGGTGTGTCCATCACTGAACACTGATGACTTTACCAGAACAGAGAAAGAGACCAGGCACATGGGCCTCTCTGTCTGTCTCTCTCTGTCTGTCTCTCTCTGTCTTTCTCTGTGTGTGTGTCTCTTTCTGTGTCTCTCTGTCTCTCTGTCTCTCTGTCTCTCTGTCTCTCTGTCTCTCTGTCTCTCTCTCTCTCTCTCTCTCTCTCTCTCTCACACACACACACACACACAAACACACACACACACACCCCTCAGGTCTTTTCCAGGAGATGCTAGGCCCCACCTCCAGACTGACAGCAAGAACCTTTGACCAGAATCAAGCTTGAGCCAGTGCTATGCTGCAAACTGCCAAAGTGACTACATAGATCTGTCTCTTTCTTTATAAACTAGCCAGTTGCAGTGTTTGCACAGCTGTCAGAAGTGGAATAGCACACACACAGCCACAGAAACAGGAAGAAGTGAGGCAGAAGAGAACAGCCCCATCCTGGCAACTTTTGACCTGAGACAGGAGGTGGCATCAATGCTGAAAGAGGGTGTTTGTGGTCAAAGGTGCAGCATAAGTACCAAGTCTGGCATGTTGGGACCTCCAAGTCCAGCAAGGCTGCCTGCAGGAAGGACAGTGGAAACTCCACTACCAGGGGCCTTGTGGAGCCTCCACAGAAGCGCTAGAGGTGAGCACGGGGGTATGTAGGACAGTTAATAGTGTGAAAGTAGTGTTTAGAGAGCAGAGACAAAGTTAAGTATTTGGTACTCCCTGGGGAAAGAAAGAGTTCAGGGGGTTTCCTGCATTTTTCCACTTCATTTTTAAAAGTTTTCTTACAAGTCTATGTTGTTTGTTGAGCCCATTCCCTGAAGTCTTCTTATTCTTTCTTTTCTCATCCTACCCGATTCCATGAGTCCCCTTTGTCTCTCTCAACTGTGTTTTAATACTACTTGTATGTGTGCATATGTGTTCACATCTGTGCACATGACAAGGTCCAAGGACACCTCCAAGGAGTTAGCTCTCTACTTCCACCACTTAAGGACCAGGGATGGAGCACAAGTTGTCAGGCTTGTTGGCGAGCACCTTTATTTTCTGAGCCATCTGGTCACCCCAAATTTCGACTCTTTAAAAAATAGATAATCATTATAGATTAAAAATAAAGACAAACAAAAGCATAAGGGAGAATGGAAATAAAACACACTACACTTCCAGTGCCATGCCCAGAGCTGCTGACTGCTATGAATATTTTGGAACAGTCGGTCCCTAGTCCTTGCTACAGATTATGCACAGGTGAATTTATTCAGAGAGAGGTGAATATTCAGTTTTGTGTTGTCTTATTTATTGGGATGCAGAGAGTAGAGCTAAAATTATTCCCCCTTGTTATTCTATTTCTGTGGTATTTTATGCTTGCATACCTGCTCTTTGCAGCTGTGTCTAAATATATGTGGAAAATGTACGGAAGGAGCCATTGAGATGGCTCAGGAGGTAAGGCGCATGATGCCAAGCTCAGGGCCCGGAGTATGGTCCCCTGGACCTGCATGATGGAAGGAGAGAACTCACTGCCACAAGTTATCCTCTCACAGTCACACTAGTTCTGTCACACATGCACACACACACACATGCACACACACATGCACACACACATGCACACACACATGCACACACACATGCACACACACACGCACACACACATGCACACACACATGCACACACACACAATAAACATACATACACTCTCACATACACACTTGCACACACTCAAACACGTAAATTCTCTCCCCCACACTTACTCACACACATACACACTCATACACACTCACTCACACAGAAAGAGACAGGGAGCGACAACTGTAACAACGTGAGGAAAACTCATCGCACCAACACACCGTGCATCTATTTAGCCCGTCTGAGGAGATGCTCTGGGAATACTGTCTCCATTCAGAGGACTTGGCCCACAGCCCCTCTGGGCATTCTCAAAATTTAACCAAGTGCTGGATTCATTCCTTTCCTGGATTTCTGCTGTGCTGAGTCCCAACGGTGAGTTTTTGCCTCTGATTTTCTGAAGCTTTGAGGTGTGGAGTAACAGCCTATAGCTGGGCTTCTTCTGGCCTCCTTGCCCAATTAGCTACTGGACTCTTCCTCCTAAGGACTACTCTTACCCAGAGGCAGATCCAGCCTGGGGTTTGGCCTCATCTGCCTGATTCTGTTGGAAGGTTGTATTGCTATTTTTTGATTTGTGGAAACAAAACACAGAAGATGAAAACCACAGTGGATGCTCTACAAAGTTATTTCTTGAAGTCCTTTTTGGACTCTGTCCCTTTGGTTGGTTTTGAATGTCAAAATATCAGAATTCGGTGCAAGACGGGTTGACCATGCACAGAGATTTTAGAGTGGGATGCACAAGAGCAGTAACCTCAAGCCGTAATGAGGCTAACTTTGTCTCAGCTCTTACGATTCCCAAAGCTATAAAGGGAAAGTGGTAGACCTTAGTGTAAGGATTCAGCACCTCTTTGAACAGGGTTGCCAGCATTTAGAGAGAGGGTCTAGGGTGTTATGACCATTGGTATTATATTGATCCCTGAGTATTCTTAAGATTGGTCTAGCCTCAGGAATAATAGGATTATTGGCATATCTAGGAGATGTATCAGCCTCTGGCACACAATTCCTATGGACACAAATGAAGTTCCTGTCTTTTTAGCCTCAGTTTCTCTTTTTGAAGAAATAGAGACACATATGTATTCCTTGGGGCTATTCCTTCAGAAGAGATAATGCATTTCAAATGCCTGGCATATGCCAGGAGCTAAATAAATATTCATGCCTTCTCACCCTCCCTCTTCTCCCCACTGCCATCTTGGATTTCACCACAGGCATCTGACCAGGCGAGGGAGGTCGAGGAGGAGAGTTGGGCAGTGCGGGGACACACTTCTTCCCAGATTTTTGGAAATGATTGAAAGTTAAACTGGGCCAGGAGTCTGGAGATGTCTGAGTGAGAGACAGAGTTAAATTAAGGTTTAATCTCAACCCCTTCCATGTGTTAGCCAGGCTGCGCAGAGCGAAGAGTTTGAAAGGGATTCAATGTTGTATTTTCTCTCTCATCTGATGGAGAGACAGAAGGGGGAGGGGAGAGAATATTAGAGTTCAGATGGCTGGCTTTCCAGCTAGCATCAGTTCCTGGGATGTTTCCAGTTTTCCATTGGAAGAGTTGAAAGAAAGGATCAAGGAAATAGCTGAAGATGATCTCAGTTGGCCATAGAAAAGAAGCATCTCGCAGGATGGAGGGCAGTGGGCAAGAGTGGACATGCTGGCATGACACCTGTATGAGGGAGGAGGAGCTCATGCCGTCAGAGTAACCCCAATGTCCCTGTCTGCACACTGAATTGATCAGAGGAAAACTGAAAGTTTACCCTCCACACACATAAGCCCGTTTTCCCAGCTCACAGACTAAGATAGTGGTAGTGACCTTCAACTATTCCCATGGAGGATACTTTCCATGTCTATCTTGGCTTCCAGCATCAAAGGAAACAGATGATGTCACTTTTCACCTGCTTGGTTCACTTCTTAAAAGCAAAGTCTTGATGGTTTTTAACGTGGAAATCCTTGAGTGTTCATCTCTACCCTGGTACCAGACCCCAAGCTGAGAAGATGCACATTCGCTGGTCCACCCTTTCAGCATCTTTATCTAACTCTATTCTATATAATTCCCCACTTCATGTTTCCTGAAAGAAGAAAAAGCATTCTTAGTCCCCCACTGCTGCTCAAAATTGAATGAGTCCAGCCTCATAGTCTTTGTTTCATTCTTTTGTAACGTCTGTGAGTTTTCTGAAAAAGCCTACTGTGTCGTCAGTGTCCTGCACTTTCCTGAATAGCATCATCCCTCACCTGGATGGAGACTTTACTCATCTCCTCAGAACCCAGGAAACATGGTGATGGCTCACTTGACCAGTAGGAGTAGGGACATGGCATAGCCTCTGATGTTCAGGGAATGATAGAGGTTTACACCCTTGCTGACTCTCTGGAGGTCTTTATATATGAGGAGGTCCAGACATCATGGAGTAGCCAATGACAGAAGTCATCACTATTGGCTAGCTACAGGCAATCCCTATACCAGCTGTCTCAGGGAATGGCTCTCAGATGGTCCAGAGGAGGAACACCTCTCTACTAGCATCCCATCTGGGGCTTCACATATTCTGGAGCAGAGACATATGCCCCAACTTTGACTTGTATGCTGAGCCTAGTGTCTGTAACCTCAATTTGGTATCATTGAAGGAAGGGGGAGAAAAAGAGGAAAAGGAGTGGAAACAGTCATCTATCCATTCATTCGTCCATCCATCCGTCTACACATCCATTCATCTCTTCATCTAGACATACATCCTTCTGAGGCATTCAATAGTCTCACTGTGACCTCAGCAGAGGGCTGCAGAGATGAAGAAGCAAAGGTCCCCCAGAAACTTGCAGGCATGCCTGTTATCCTGTTAGAGCATGGACCCCAGCTGTCCATCTGTGGACCCCAGCTGTCCATCAGCATGTCCTCTCACATCCCATTAAGATTCCTCCAGTCATTGTTTCCTGTGTGGCCTGCTTTGATGCTCTAACTAAGATCCTCCAGTCTAGGGTCCCACTCCTTAACCCACTGATACCGTTTTTAAAAGCCAGTGTCTACTAGCCTTGGGTGCTCGTTACCAAGGAAATGAAGGTCCTTAATATGTGACAGTCACCTAAAAGTTCATTTAACTCTGAGCAACCTGTAAACAGGACCACGAAGTCTTCGGCCGTCTTCAGTTGCAGATCAGGGTTTCTATGCAGATTGACTTAAGTCTCATGGCTGCAGAATGTGGTGATAGGAGTGTAGATGGTGCCAGGAAGTCCTTCCCAGTCACAGAAAAGATGGCCACATGTAAGGACAGAGTTCAGGAGACATTTACATTCCAAGATTCTGAGATGACTGCTGTAAAGAAAAATCTCTCCACTTCTCTCCCTCTTTCCTTTCCTCTCTTACATGTATCTTTTCCCCTCCCTCCAGTCACGTCTCTATCTCTTCTCCCATCTCCTCTTCCCTCTCCTTCTCTCCTCTCCCCTCCCCTCCCCTCTTCACTGCTTTCTTCCTTTCTTTGTCTCCTCTTTTTTCCTCTTTTCTCCTCTTTTCCTGTTCCCTCTCTTCCTTTCCCCTCCTCTCCCCTCTCCTCCCTTCCTCTCCCCTCTCCTCTCATCCTCTCCCCTCTCCTGCCCTCCCCTCTCTCCTCTCCTTCTCTGTGTTTCCTATTCTGTCTTCACCTTCTCCCCTCGCCTACCCTTTCCTCTCCTCCTTACTTCTCTGTCTTTCATCTTCTCTCTTCTCCCCTCCCCTCCCCCATACATACACTGCCGTGTATTAAACCCCGAGTCTTCCTTTGGTAGGTGAGCACTTTATCACTGACCTCTTGGTTTCTGAGATGAGGTCTTCTTATCAAGTTCAGGCTGACAGGAAGTTTGTAATTCTCCTGCCTCTACCTCCTGGGGGCTGAGTTACAGAACATTCTTTGGAATGTGCAGCCTATAATGTTCTGTGGTTCAAGTGAAAGGGGACATTGCTTCTCAGGTCCTGCTATCTTGGAAGCCGGCTCTTACCAGTTTCTCCTGAGTCTCACAAGAACATGCTACAGGCTCATACTCCTGCATGGGAACGGTAAGACTCAGGAACCTAGGATCAGTCAGTTTAAACTTCTCGCAAAGACTAAAAGATAGATAATGTTCCACACACTCCCCATTCTTGCTTCTTTCTTTCTCAGATTCTAAGAACAGGAGTGATGTGAAGCTAAGCTTGAGGGACACAGAACCACAGATGGGCCGTGTGGGTCTGTTTCTTAGGACAGCAAATGGCTCAGCCTGGCCCTTGCCTCGCTGTGTGGGCAGAAGGAAGGGGACTGGGAGGGAGGTGCAACTGGTCCTGATGGTAACATGCCACATTACTCCGGGTGACCTTGACTTCTTAAGACTTCATTTGCACCCACAGCCCTTCTGCAGAGGGGCTGTGGGCGGCAATATCGGGAGGGATGATGCCAGTGCTTATTAAAAGAAAGTCATGCTGGGGATTAGTCTTTGGATGGAGGGACTCCTTAGAAGAGTTCCAGGAACCAAGACGTTTCTGGATAGCATATGTGGGTCTCTGGATGGAGAAATGCTCTTTCTTCTGACAAAACCTTCTCTCTGCATCCAGGCAACTGGGATGATGTAGCGGCATCATTGGCTTGTGTCCTCATTGTGGAACCAGGAGGTTGCAAGTTGCAGAAGGAGGAAAGCAATTATTTAAGGTCACCTGGTGGTTAAGGACAGCTGTGACCTACTTCGGATGGTTCCGTGCAGCCAGGATGCTATGCCAGAAGCCAACTTCCCACAACTTTCCCTGGCCACTCTTTTTGTCCCCATTAGCTCCTGTCCCTCATTGTCCTACTAGAGGCTCAGGCATGGGGCACATACCAGAAAAACTACCCTTAGACACAGGCAAGAAACACTTAAATGTCACATAGGCAAACCCCCTGGGTATAGAATATAAATGTATCCTGAAACTGGCTGGAACTGGTTAGAACTGGTTGGAACTGTCTGGAATGGCTTCATGAAGCCGGTTTGGAAACCAATATGGACCAGATCACAAATAGATCTGTTGTTTGATTTGATAGTTTGACTGGGGAGACATGTTGATTTTCTAAAACTTTCTTCATTCTGCAACTCAGCCAGCATGACAAGCCTATGAAGCCCCTACCTGTGTGTTCCCAGTGCCAGGCTGTAATGCATGAACAAGACCAGTGAAATCCCACAATGAGACTATCACAGCCACCATTGCTGAACCCTCTCCCTGAGGTATGATGCCAAGAATGTGTTAGCTTTTTCATTAGATTAGTGAAAACACTAATCTGAGATGGGAAACACAAAACACACACACACACACACACACACACACACACACACACACACACACACGAGCATGCCATGAATGTCTGAGACACAGTGTGGATGTGGAGTCACAGGACAACTTGGGTGGACATCCTTGCCTTCCACCTGTTTGAGATAGCCTGTCTTCATCTTCCTGTTGTGCCGCATGTTTCAGAGTAACTGGCCCAGGAACTCTAGGAGATTCTCCTATCTCTGTCTTTGATCTCCCTGTAAGGACACACATTCAGCTTCTTGTAGGCTATGGGGACTCAAATTCAGGCCCTTACAGTTGCCAGGCAAGTGGTTTACGCACTGAACCAATTGCCCCGGCTCCAGATCAAACCTTGTCCATGAGTGAGGAAGGGTAGGAGTAGTAAAGGGTAGAGTAGGAGAGGGGTAACATACTGCCTTAAGATCTATGAAACAGTGCACTGAAACATGTCCCACTCACACCTTTTCACAAGAACTATTTCCATTTCCTGACTGTCAGGGAAAAACCCCTGAGTCACCTTTCATCAGTTACCTACAAATCCATGAACCCCTCCAGAATTACGCTTGAACTTTCTGGTTTGTCATTCTCCTTCCCCAATTCACTACAAGTGTTTAAGGGATCAAGAGAATGAGCTATACACACTGAGAGGACTCCTGATTGGTGGGGGGGGTGTTTATAGTGACACCCTTGAAGGTGCCACTTTTGAGATTCAGAACCACATATGACAACATTATGGGTCAGCAGGCTATCAAATAGCCTTGTATGGAGGAAGCGCTTGGGCAGTGGTGTTCATCTTTTTCTTCTCTTCTCTTCTCTTCTCTTCTCTTCTCTTCTCTCCTCTCCTCTCCTCTCCTCTCCTCTCCTCTCCTCTCCTCTCCTCTCCTCCCCTCTTCTCTTCTCTTCTCTTTGCTCACAACAACACACTCTACGTCACCAAGTCTCGATGCACAAAGGACTTTTCATGAAATAGTACATTTGGCTCTGATGACTCCCAATTCCCTCCTCACTTGATGTGGATCAAGACACTAGTCAACGTGTGACAAACCCTGACAATGACAGAGAGGAGCTCTAAGTGTTCCTTTCATCACAGAAAAGGGAGACACCAGCAAAGGGTTCTAGGATCATGTCTGAGTTGGCCAGGAGGGTTCAGAGAGCCCTCAGGGTGAGGAGAGGACAAAGGGACTCCTGGATAACATTCACCCTCCTCGTAAATAACAGAGGATAATGGGAATTGTCTTAGAGTTATCCATGTTGTTTTTGAAATTATGAATTGTATATGAAACTCCACAATGAATATGCTTATAATTGAATAATTATAAGACACACCCTGCACTGGAAATGTCATGATGTATATTGGCACATGGAAAGTTCTGGAAACTACTGGGAAAAGACTCCATGGCAGTCCGGATATTATACCCTTTTTGAGTGATGTGGCAGGAACTGTCAGTGGCCTGGAAAGAACAATTATCTTCCACTGTCCTGTCACTAAAATTCTGATGTTATTCATTTGGCAATACCACTGGCTATAATTGCACATTTCCCAGAATCTCTTGCAGCTAAACACGAACATGAAACTACCCTTCTGCATGCGCACTAAAAACAAGTGTCATAAAGGATTTCTGGAAAGACTGTTTCGAAGGAGCCAATTAATCTAAGACACATTCTTTTAGATTTACCGTGCTCTGTCATTCTTTTCTTGCTTTCTAGAATATAAATGTGATGACTTGAGATTAAGCCACCACCATGGGGAGAAAGTGACTTTTGATATGAAAGACATTACTAAGGATGGTGGAGACAAATACAAAGACCCGGCTCCGTATCATGAGCTCTGCTCATGTGTTGTTCATGACTATAACAAAATACCTGACGCAGGCTAAATTATAAACTACTTCACAGTTTGGGAGGCTCTAAGGCTAACAAGCCTAGCGCAGGCTCTAAGGACCTCTTTACTACCTGTGTCCCTTCATGACATAAAGCATTTTAGAGGTTCCCACAGTGAGGAGAGATGTCATCATCAATCAAGACACCACAGAAATTAGATTGGAACACTATTCTAATAACTTGCCCTTGTGAGAGAGAATTCAGAGCTCCTGCTAGAACTACCTCAATCCCTTGCAAAGGAAATGCTCTCCATGACCTAAGGACCTCCCTGAGCAGGTCCTCCTCTTACAAAACCCACCACCTCTCAGCACCAAGTTAGGGTCCAAGCTCCCAACACATTACCTATGGGGGCACACTTGACCACAGCCTAGCACTACTAAGCTTTGCCCTGCTTTCATTAACATGAAAGTGGTTCGCTGGGCTGTTTAAGCTACTCTCATTTGTCTTTTACTAGCCTTTACTAGCCTAACTTGTCTGTACTAACACCAAGACACCTCTCTCTCAACTTCCACCCACAGCCTTGGGAACTCCCAGTGTGACTAGCAATGTCCAGATCCGGCCTCTATAGCATGTACATCTTTGGAGGTAAACTGACGACTGGAGACGGCATGTCAGTGGGCCTGAGGCTGCTGACACGTGCAACTGGACAGTGGAGCCACTAGCTTTGGCGTTCCACACTTTGTGCATGTTTTATAGGCCAAGGCAAAAATCTTATCGGAGACGGAGCATATAGAAGTAAGCCACATATAGATGATAGACTTTGGAATGCTTCAGAGAGAACATTTAAGTACCTAAGACAGAAAGGCATTTTTGGGGTGTGAGATCCTTGCTACTGAGCATTTGGAGGGGCCCCCCAAAGTTCTGACCACTTAGGTGTGTCAGAAGGCTCCCTGTAGGTGAGAGAGCTGCCAGCCGGAATCATGCCCTTGCTTTGTCTGCTTTCAAACCCACATAAATCAGGAAGCCGTTCAGATTGGTCTTGCGAGAGGAATGTGGCCATGGGTAGTTTGCAGGAGCCTATCGGCTTGTCTCCGTGTCTACAGGCTGATCAAAATACCTCCAGGAAATGCAAGTTGCAACAGAGGCAAAAATGCAGTTCTTGCTTCCTGTTAGCTTTCTGGTAAATACATCGACTTTCAAAACGCACAGTCACAGACTCCTCCCATCACTGCTCTGCCAAACCTGGGTGTGTGTGAGCATGTGTGGACAGCATGTAGACACACACACACACACACACACACACACACACACACACACGCACACGCTCACAACCGAATCTGCCTGGCTGAAAATGAAACAGGAAAAAAGAAAGACAACATTACTAATTACTCCCCCATTATTAGGAAAATCTTTAAATTATGATATTGTTACCCGAGGGCTTGCTGACAGACTTCTTCAGTTCTCGTCCTCCTGGCACGAAGCCAAGGCTTCCATTCTTCTTGCTTTTGAATGCCGGAATGCAGACAGCAGAACTTCCCATTGGTAAAAGAACATGTCTAAACCCCACTTATCTCGCTGTGTCACGCAAAGGGGCCCATCACTGCCAATCCACTTCACTCTGAGGCAGTTGAGTGTGAGGGCCTTGTTCTGTGCGTGGGTGATGTCCTCTGAGCATTTCCTAGGCATCCTTCCCTTATGGATCTGCTGCCATATTTATTCTTCATGTGATTTCTTAAAACCTCTGTGTGTGTGTGTGTGTGTGTGTGTGTGTGTGCGCGCGCGCGCACGCGCGCGCAGGTTGTGGTGGGGGATATTTCAGTCCTAAATCCCAGGGTCCTTGAATTTTGCTTTGGGTGTTTCTCTGGCTCCTTTCCCTCCTCTTGTATACATTAGAGGCAGCAACTCTGTCTCGGGAGGCTGTCAGGGGTATGTTCATATCATGCTGTATTTACCATAGATTAGTGAGGCTTCAGTAAGACCTGCTTGCTATAGGACACAAGCTGACTGACTTCAGCATCTGTGTCCTTCTGTCTTGTCACCTGCTCTTGTAATGTTTTGTCACCTGCACCATGATTTAGGCATTGGCAGTGCCTCCTTCCTCCTTCCATTGTTGGACCGCACTGGTCAACTTTTTTTGTCAGTAGAATAAATGCCTGGGACAATGGAGTTGTAAAAAGCAGAGGTTAGTTTGTTTGGCTCATGTCTGTCTTTAGGTTCTAGTCCCTTGGTCAACTGAAATCTCAGACAGGGACGGGGGCACTGAAATGGCAGGGAGCCTGCAAAGGAGTGTGCTCATCTCATGGACAGAAAGCAAAGCAGAGGTGAGGAGGGGGCTCGGGTCTTGCTATCTCCTCTGAGCACAAATATTGACCTAAAGGTCTCCCACTAGGTCTCTTGCCCCATAGACTCTAGCACCTGCTAACCATAACTCTCTGGCCACCAAATTTTCAACTCATGGGTTTTGGAGGAAACAGCCAAAATTCAAGACACACTAGCAGCCAGAATGGGAGATGAGACCTGGGACCCACAAAGCCTGCAGGATTGTTGGTCTCTGAAAAACAACAGCAGAAACATGTAAGCTGACCCCTTCCCTGAGCAGGTATCTGAGCCCCCTGCCTCCTTCTGGCTTCTGGATCCTTTTCCATCTCAGCTCCACTCAGCCCTTATCCTGTTCGCACATGTTGCTTGTAGTTTTGTGTCAACTTGACACAAGCTAGAGCCATCTTGGAAGAAAATGTCCCTGTAAGATTGGCCTGTAGGCAAGTCTGTCAAGCATTTTCTTGATTAATGATGAATTGGGGTAAAGGGAAGTTCAGTGCACTGTGGAGTGTGTGTCCTAGGCAGGTAGTCCTAGGTTTTAAAATAAAACAAACTGAGTAAGCCAAAAGGAGCCAGCCAGTTAGCATGCACTCCTCCATAACCTCTGCTTCAGCTCTTGCTTCCAAGAGTTTGCCCCGACTTCTTTGATGATAGTCTATAATATAAAGTAGAAACCAAATAACCTCCTTCTACCCCAAGGTGATTTTTGTCATAACACTTCATCACAATAGAAACATAGCGGAGGCAGATGGTGAATGGACGTGTGGCTCATATATGGGCTTTCCTTCTCGCCAGTTATACTCTTCCAGGCATGCCTAAAACTCACTAGTATTCTACTAATATTCTACATGGGGAACCACTCCCATGACCACAGTAACCTCTCAGAGATGATAGAAAAAGAACCTGTGCAAAATCCAAGATGGGCGAGCATCGTAGACCCCACACCACCCTCTTTAGGATTTGAGCATCTGTATCCAGGCAACAGCCATTCCCACAGATCCCAGCTCCAGAGTACCCACCCGTTGTTGCAGCATTTCCTGCTCTGCCCTTCCCTGGCTCAGCCCTTGTCCTTCTGCACTCTGTTGGATCATTTCCCCTCTGCTTTCACACACGATGTTCATCTTCCTTCCTGCCAGGCAGATCCTGTACCGATAGAACATTTTTGCTTAACAACTTTGGAGTTTCTTTGAGCTGAACTTCAGTTCTCCTAAGATCTGACCAAACATGATCACAGCTTCCCACACATCACATGGACCCCCTATACCACCAAATGCACTTTTTTTCCTGTTGCTAGCCTACCCACACCTACTGTGGGTTGTTTCAATGAGCTGGTCCATCTGCATGGCAGGTCCTCCCTTCTCTACCTTACAATCCTGTGGCCCACTACAACACACTCCCTCCATCCCAGTACTGTGAGCACCACAGGAACATTCTTGATTTCCCTGTAGGTCCCACAGTGAGTGCATTCCCTGCCCCGTTGATAAATGGGTGGGGTTAGTTTAAGGGGATGATCTGATGGATGTCTGCTGGATTCTGGTCATTCATACATCCAGTGAAGATGAGTCTTTCTTTTCATTGGGTTGCCAACAGTATCCATCAATACATCTCTCTTTATTAGCATTATCTCCATGTGAGTTTCCTTCATCTCCCTCAAGACTCCACTTGGTTCTCAGAGAAGAGTCCTCATTAGCCATCATAGTGTGGAGTGCAGGACAGATGTTCAGTGTGTCCTCAACCAATCAACCAAGAGATAGACAAATGAAGGATGCCCCACACTTTCTCCGTATACACTCTCTCGGTCTCTTATGGCTCCCTTCAGGTGGGATTATTAATTCTAGAGTGAGAAATGTCTTTCCCTCTCAAAGCAGGATTGAAAGGCTTTAAATCAAGAGCTAAGAAGATTCAGAGTTTATATCCCAAGAGTGCTGATCTTCCTGTGTCTCCCTGTCCTTTTATGCACAGGCAAGAATGAAGGGCTGGATGACTTGGGCTTAGCTTTACTCCGAAGAGACAAGGAAAAGGAGAGGGAGACTCTGAATGGAAAGCAGCTGGGAGTCACACCCTTAACCTCGTGCATTTGAGCACAATTAGCCAGCCACAGTCCTTCTCCCTTTTGTGCTATGGATACTGCTTCGTTGATCAACACTTAGCTTTGGTACTGAAGAAACGATATGGCTTCAAGGCCTCCTGTTATGAGGGATTCCGATACACAACCCTAAGCAGAGGTCATTTGGAACCATAGGGTTCCCAGTTTGCTTTCAGCTCTGGGAATTTTGCTGTGGACTACAAAAAGAAAGAAACCTGTCCATGTGAGGACCAGCTCATCACAGTTCTAAGGGAGTCACTTATTGGACTGGCTGGGTTTGTCAGACAATGGTGTCCAATGCTATATTAACCATCTCTCTTCTACATAGACAGTCTTAGGGGTGTTTGTAGAGGTGTGTGTGTGTGTGTGTGTGTGTGTGTGTGTGTGTGTGTGTGTGTGTGTATGTGTGGTGTGTGTGTGTGCGTGTGGTGTGTGTGTGTGTGTGTGTGTGTGTTTGTGTGTGTGTGTGTGTGTTGTGTGTGTGCGTGTATACCAGGGACCATGGTAACTTTTACTGAGGTAACAGCAAAGGCGTTCCTACCTCATTGGCCTCTCTTCCTTGTTTCATTTATGAAAGTTAGCCTACTTCACTCCAGAGAATGCAGAAAAAGATCTTGGAGAGATTTCTGGAACACCCATTCCTGTCAACATGGCATGGCTACTGACTTTGAATTGTCTGAACCCAGGAACCAGGTGCTTCTGATGCTAATGCAGGGCCACCTTCCAAGGAGACTGAATAAGACTACTGACTCCTTTTCTACTACTTATTCTTTGCTTAATCACACAGACTTGCCTTCATGTGACTCTTCCTTGTGGTGTTGATCTTTGATCTTTCTATTCATGACCAGTCATTTGAAATCTCCTTCATTTTCAATATTCATGCAATGTCTATGAGCTGCCTCTTCTGGCAGGTCTGTCAAGTACTAAGAAATCAAGGATGACTAAAATATCACCCTGACCTTCAAAACCTCACAACTAAGGGTATGGACAAGAAGTAGGGGGCAGGGCATGGCTCAGTCAGTGAGTAGCAGTGGATGCATAGCCCTCTGTTTTGGGGGATCATAGCCAAGGGAGGTGATGAAATGTCAGCTTATCACTCGGCTGTCTTCTTCCCAGCTGCTTTTACTGTCTTCACTTTTGGATTGCATGTGAACTGTCTAGCAAGAGCCTGTTAAGCAACACTAGAGTCCTGCCGACTCCTAAATCAATTCCAAGCAAATGTACCATGTTCACCTCCTGCTCAGAAAGTTAGCTCTTTAGACAGTATAGTTCAAACAGCCCATTGAGATGCTCTCAAGATACAGAGGGTTCTCTCACTGGTCCAGCAAGCCTAGGATGCTTTCCCAAGACTGCAAGAGATGAGAGGCAGAGAAGCAGCCTGAAGTCCTTGTTTAGTTGTTTGAAGGGACAAGGAATTGAGGCATACATAGTGCTTCCAGAAGCAAAGCTGCATAAGTGCTGCCAGTTGTCTAGGAGACTTAATTAATTAGAAACTAGAATAAAATAGCTGGATGGAAGGAAAATTGTATCGAGATGCTTGATAGCAATCTCTGGTTCTCCTCTGCAATTATTCTAGGCATCTTTGACTTTAGTTCAAAGTCTAAAGTTTATAGTCATGGAGCAGTTTTCAACAACAGGCTGGCTTAAAACCCTGCCACCTTGCTTAAGTTAGGAGGCACTGCCCTGGATGGTAAATAACATGAATTTGCACCAACTAAAGAGTGCCCATCTCTCTATGGTTCCTTCCTCGGCCTCCTCTTCTTAGTGAGTCACTGCCCCACATTGACTATTTCAAAAGGTCCTCACTGCTGAGAGGCACCCTCAAGGAAAGAGGGACATTTGAACAAATAGGAGATCAGGAAAAGGGACCTGGGGGATCATAACAAGAAGAGAAACTTAGGGAATGATTGCTTTTTCATAAGACCCTGATTGGTGATTAGTCTTAGCATCAGTTTTATGGAGTAAAGGCATTCATTCTCTGAAGATATCTAACATGAGAATAGCAGGAATGGTTGCCAAATAAGACACGCATGTTTCATTTGTTAGTGGAGTTCTAAAATGTGTGAGGAAACCAAGCTGCTCCATGAAGGGCCTCAGTCTTCCTACCAGTGTGGAGGTCAATACTCCTGATCTTGCTTTGTTTGTGGACTTTGAAGGCATTTTCATGCATAACTTCTTCAGATTTTATATAACAGCTGTCAATTAGCTTGCTCCTATTAGAGAGCTGCACAAGCCCTGTGAGAAGTGAACTGTGGTTCATCCTAAGACTGTGATTACACATCAAGGATCCCAGAAAAGCACTGAGAGAATGAGATGAAATGGATGCCTAGGAGAATGGATGTATGGGAAGATGGATCAAAAGATGGATGGATGGATGGATGGATGGATGAATGGGTGGATGTATTAATGGGTGGATGAATGGGTGGATGAAAAGATAGATGGATGGACAACAGATAAATGCATTGGGGGATAGGTATGTGAATTGATGGAAAGATGGTTAGATATATAGATTTATGGAAGGATGGTGGGAATGATAAGATTGTGAAAAATTAGATGGATAAGTAGATGGGTAGTTGGATGGGTGGATTGGTGCGTGACTGGATAGATGAATGGATTGATGGAAGGAAGGGCGGTTAAGTCAATGGGTAGATGGAAGAGTAGATGTACTAATGACCGAATACATGGAAACATCAGTGCATAAAGGAGCAAATAATTGAATAGACAGAAGTATGGTAAAAATCAATGGATAGGTACTGGTTTGCTGAGCATATAAAATAAATGTTTACTAATGGCGTGATCCCAGGGTCTTGAAGTCAGGACATTGAAAGTCTTCATGTTTGCAGATCCTATTGATGGCAAGAGTCAGAAGCATGGAGTTTAATGGAAGTAAATGGACACATCCAGTACTGAAGATCTAACATGTGGCAGAAGACCTTGGCTGTTTTTAGAAGCAAGACAAAATGTTGGAACTCTTTTCCTTTGAGCCATAAAATCACAGATATTTTGTCAGTAAAATTATGAGGAATTTGGAAAAAGCCTGTAGCTTATTGCTGAAAAATGAAAGGCTCAAAAGGTTAAAGCATTTGTTTTGACTTCTCACCATTTTCCAAATTATGTGTGCATGCTTAATCCCCCCTTCCTTCCTCTCTCCCTTCCTGACCTCCCTCTGTGTGTTTCCATATGAATCCTGCTTCATACAAATCACTTTATATCATTTTCACTATAGTCAACCTTATGACTTAGTTGACTATGCAATTCTTCTCCCCCCACCCCCCCTCCCGCCATCTAATTGGCAGCCCTGTACCACTCCAGGACAAAGTCATTGTGTTCTAAGAGTTTTGAGACTATCCTGGTCTGGCCCCTTCCTCTCTCACCCATCCTTCATATTCCTTCCCATCTCATGGGGCACTGGCTACACAGATTACCTGCTTCTCTAGTCAAGAGAGATGTCCAGCAGGAGGATCGTCACATACAACCTGATTGCTTATCTATGTGTGACCACAGCAATTCATGCTTCGATGTATCCGTGTGTGCTTGCTCATTTTCAATCTAGAATGTCTGTCTTACAACCTGCTGGGGCAAGAAACATCACCCATGGTTTATGAAGGTTTTCTCAAATCACCACTTGTGATTTGTCCAAGGCTTTACAGTGCCACAGAACACTGTCATGTACATTTGAGAACCATGCAATATATAGATATAGAGATATACATAGATATATAATATATGTATATAGATGATATACAATACATACAATATCATATATAATATAGTATATATCATCCATATCAATATACACATATATCATATTATATAACATATTGTCTGTAATATATATATATGTGTGTGTGTGTGTGTGTGTGTGTGTGTGTGTGTGTGTGTGTGTCAAACCATTGCAATATTTAAGGATGAGGAGGCAGAAAGATTCAGAGGATCAGGGAGTTTGGCATGGGACTGTCTCTGAGTATTAACAAAAGGTATCCATAAAATCTCAGCAACATGATCGCCCAAACATGAACTGAACAAGGACAAAATACACAGAGAGACACATAAATATATACAGAGAGAGAGAGAGAGAGAGAGAGAGAGAGAGATTTATATATCTATATCATTCTAAAATAAATCCTAACATATACTAATTCTTCACTGGATTTGAGCTCTCCTTATTGTTCGTTGGAAGTTAAGGAACCACACTAATATTACATGTGACGGTGCCTTGTGGTGAGGGACTATTTTAGAGCACAGAAGTGTATAGCAAAAGTCCACACAACCTCAACCCTACAGGAAGAACCACAGGCAACTAAGAAGGAGGAGAAGACATGGTCTCACTGTTTATCCAGTGCCAGACAGTCAGCCCTGAAGACATACGTACAAGTGGCATCATACAGAATGCGTAGGTTTTATTTAAGGATATATATGTAGACACATACACATGCATGCACGCAGTAACAATTAGTAAAAGAACAGGCCTTGAATTTGAAAGAGAGCATGGAGTTTTGTATAAGAAGGCTTGGAGGGAGAAAGGGAAAGAAGATGTTTAATTATATTTATAACCTCAAAAATAAAACAAAAACAAGAAAGTTTATGATTTTTGGTTGGGACTCAATCAGTTATCCTCAGTTCCCATATGTCTGTGAACCATGGACTGGACACACATGCATGTCCACAGACTCAGACCACTAGTATGACGACGGCCATGTGCTTTGAAAATGATCCCTCACCACTTGGAAAAGCCACAGGTAATATTGCTGGGATGTTCATGTGCCTGTGTGTGTGTGTGCGTGTACATCTCCTCTAGGTATACATATTGAGGTCGGGCCTCATTCGTGCTGAATAAGCATTCTATCACAGAGTTATAGTCCTAGCCGTGTGTGTGTGTGTGTGTGTGTGTGTGTAAGTGTGTGTGTGTGTGTGTGTGTGTGTGTGTGTACAGTATGTTTGGATAAATGTGTACAATTTCATGTGTAGATGCATATACACAGGCATATGAGTTATCTGCACAGGATCTATGTTTCGTGTCTCCCTCTTTAGCTCCACCACTTTTTTCTGAGACTGTCTCTCATGGATCCAGCAAGACTATCTGTCCAGCAAGCCTTGGGGATCCTCCTGTCTCTGCTTCCCAGAGCCAGGATTACTGGGCAGGACACGATGTCCAGATGTTTTATGGAGTTTGCCAGGGCTACAACTCAGGCAAGCACTCATACAGTAAGGATGCCATAGGCTTCTTTATAATTACAAGGGCACTGACTCCTTATACATCCGTAGCTGGTTCATGATGTAAGTGTTAATCCCATTTTACATGAGGAGAAAGAAAACCAGGGAGGGAATCTTGCAGCCAAGAGCGGGTACAGGATCATCCATCAGGATGTTTGGTGTACACTAGGTATTGGCTTCTCACTCATTAAGCAAATACCAAGTCGTTTGCTCTTCATCATTTGATCCTGAGTGGAGCTCGATGGCCACCCCCACATGTCTTTTTCTGTGTGATATTAAGCTGGCCTCTGTGGATTCCTAGTTATTAAATTCCTCATCCTTCGTCACTTAGAAATTCATTCCCATGGGATTTTTTATAATATTTTTTTAAAGATAGAAATACATTATTTTTGCATGTAGAAATACCAGGGTCTCTTTCATACATTTTTTAGTCCTTATTCATAATTCCCCATATTTGGTGGTTAATATGGTGACCTCTATACTGAGCTGAATGGTGTGCATGCGTGTGTGTGTGTGTGTGTGTGTGTACATGTGCATGCAGATGTGAGTGCGTGTGCATGTGTGTGTGTATACATATGCACGCAGATGCAAGTTTATGTGTATGTGTGTATGTATATTGTACATGTGTATGCAGATGTGAATGTGTGTGCATGTGTGTGTGCATGTGTGTGTGCATGTGTGTGTGTACATGTGTGCAGATGCAAGTTTGTGTGGATGTGTGTGTGTATGTGCACACAGATGTGTGTGTGTGCACATATGTGTGTGTGTGCATGTGTGTTTGATGCCATTAGCTCACTTTACTCTGAATACAGCTACAACATTCTGACTCAGAATATGGCACATTTGACACACACTACATGCTCCCATCTCCTCTTTGCCTTTCTCTTGGCTGGATCTGTGATGATATTGCAACCCAGGTGACCAGGACAGCTTTTACCTTTTTACTTCACAGGTAAAGTTGTCGGCCCTGTCCCTCCATGCCTGCCCTGGTCGGTCTGAAAAGCTTAGGATAGGTTTAATGTGATTGACATACTAGGGCTTCTCTTTATGGTAGCTGGATTGTGACAGGGTCCAATTAGAATTTCCACTCCCCTCCCTTTGCTTGAGCTATAGGGGACATTTAACTAGATTAAGAAGCCTGACTGCTCCTGGAAGTTGGAAAAATGACCATTCCTTGCCAGAGTTGCATGGCAGGAAGGCATTTGGTCAAGAAAGAACAAGTATCTATAAGATCTCCACTCCAGTGTGTGCATTTAAATATCCCAGTCTGAGGAGATGGGAGTCCCCGCTCCCTGAAAAGCACTTCAGTGTAGCAGTCAGGGTTTTCCCAATACTCTACTAAAATCTCCTCAAAGAGGCTCAGCACCTCGGCCCATACTACCCAGCCAGAACTCTAGGAACTTAGGAAAATTGGTCAGGGCTGTGTCGGTTATACTGTAATCCTGCAAGCCAGGGGTCACATCAGAAATTCCACCACTTTAATGTGTCTGATCCTCCTGTGACGCACAAAGCTGATGCAGACCAGGAAAGGGGGACATCCGTCTGCTCAGAGCTTACCAGACGTGAAAACCCGAGTTCAATCATAAGCATGTGGCAACAAAACAAACCAAAAACCAGACACAGGAGTGTGCACCTGTGATCTCGGCAATGGGGGAGGCAGAGACAGGGGGATTCCTACTGGCCAACCAGAATATCGGAATCAGCAAGATCCAGGTTCAGTAAGAAAACCTGACTTGAAACTTAAAGATGGACGGGAATGGAGAAAGACTCCTGATACAATCTCTGGCCTCCATGCACACACAGACACAGACAGACAGACAGACAGACAGACAGACAGACAGACACACACACACACACACACACACACACACACACACACACCAAAATAACAGTAACACAAATGAAGTGGAGAATTTGGGGCCAAAGTAAGAGCTTTAAAATGAGGTAAACAGGGACCAGAAAGTTGCTTCAGTGAGCAAAGTGGCAACTGACAAACTGAATTTGGAGCCCCAGCAGCCACCCAAAACCTAGGTACAATAGCACCTTAACCCCAGAACCTTGCTGCAGGTGGAGAGGGCCTCTCTGGCCAGCCAGTCTAGCTGAACTGATGAAGCCCAGGTTCAATGAGAGAGACTTCCTCAGAAAGTAACAAGGGAAGAGAGGTAGAGGCATATGTGTGACAGTGACCTCTGACCTCAACACAGGTCCACATGGTTGAGCACACTCATACACATACACACATGTGCACGCGTGTGCACGTGCGCGCACCCACACACACACACACACACATAGACACATGCACATGCGCATGCACACGCACGCACACACACACACACACACCCTGTGAGAAGCTCTGAAGCTGAGCTGTACAACATACAGCTGTCTACATGGGAGGAAATACAGGGACAAAGAGTGGAGCAGGGACTGAAGGAAAGGCCATCCAGAGACTTCCACACCTGGGGGATCTATCCCGTATTCAGTCACCAAACCGAGACACTACTGCAGGTGCCAAGAAGTGCATGCTGACAGGAGCTGGATATAGCTGTCTCCTGAGAAGCTTTCCCAGAGCCAGACAAATACAGAGGCGGATGCTTGCAGCCAACCATTGAACTGAGCATGGGGTCTCCAATGGAGAAGCTAGAGAAAAGACTGAGGAGCTGAAGGGGTTTGTAACCCCATAGAGAAAGCAACAATAACAACCACCCAGAACACCCCCTAGCTTCCAGGGACTAAACCACCAACCAAAGAGTGCACATGGAGGGACCCATGGCTCCAGCATATGTAGCAGAGGATAGCATTGTCTGGCATCAATAGGAGAAGAAACCCTTGGTCCTGTGAAGGCTCGTTTCCTCAATGTAAGGGAATGCCAGGACATTGAGGTGGGCATGGGTGGGTGGGAGGGGGAGCATCATCATAGAAGCAGGGGGAGGGTGAAGGGTGTATGAGAGAGGGGGGAAAGGGGATAACATTTGAAATGTAAAAACATAAAATATCTAATGAAAAAAGAACAAAGAAAATGACCTGTGTTGTTCAACCAACCCACCTTCTCCTCCAGTCACCTGCCCCCGGCTAAGTGCACCTCAGTCACGGGGGCACACGGGAACAAAGCTTCACCTGCAGCTTCGAGGCAGGGAAAATCATCCCTGCCCGTGGGCTGTGTTCTCCACTTCAAGCAGGGTTTACTCTTATTGGTGTCTCTGTAGGGTCCACCCACACATACCCCTGCTGGCTTTAAAAGAAAAAAGCCAATAGGTTAATGTCAAGGCCTTCGATGCACACAGAAAGTACCTGGCAATTACATACGTATTTTTTTAAAATATATTCTAAGTCAATGCTTATATAAGATCAAGGGAGATGAATTTTCTTAATAAGTGCTTAAAACATCTTGAGAGCCTCTGGAGCTATTTGGCTGCTCAAACGTTTTCAGTAAGACAGTCTGATGAGGGGAGAGCCACTTTTATCAAATATTAAGCTACTGTAAATTTACTGTAATTGAATAATTTGCCTCTTAGCTTTGGTTCACTACCACTGTAGCAAGATTTTCATCCCTAAGTGATTGCTCCGCAGTCTATTTCAATATATGTCATGTCAGGCAAGGCTCATCGGCGACTCCTTCAGAGATACAGTCATTTCAAAGCCAAGGGACCCTGTAAATGGTCTGGATGATTGACCATAAAGTATGTGCATACTTAGTTGTATTAAATCGTGATTAGGGTTCCCACTCCCGGATTTAAAGTCTGAGTCGCTGGCAGAGCCTCCCTGACTTTTATGGACACGCTAATGTGAATTCCACGGGGCTTTTTATGGGGATCGAAGCAGAGGCGGACCTTTTGGTCCAGGTTGCATCAATATTAAAGGAACGGAGCAAAGAAAAAGAGAGAATGGGCAGACGCTGGTTGGAAGCAGAGATGATCGATGCCTACGTGTATCAGCCGCACCGTAGCATGCGAGCCTCGGAAGAGACTAGCGTCTCGCTGCGATCTCATAGGAGACAATGACAGTCATTCTGACAAACACCTTTCTTTCTATAAAATGGTTGTTGTTGCATGTCTGATAGGCATGTGCAGGTGCACGCCCTGGTGTGGATGTCAGAGGAGGATGTGTCAGGTCCTGCTCTACCATGCTCTATTGCATTCCCTTGGCACTAGTTTTTCCTTGAACCTGGAGTTAAGCAAGGGACCAACAAGCCCTAAGGATCCTCTTGTCTCAGTCTCCGTAGCTCTGAAGTTTCAGGAACCAAAATAGCCTCGTCCATATTTTCACATAGGGACCAGAGCGTTGAACTCTGGGCTTCATGGTTGTTGGAGAGACATTCTTACCTGCCAGACCCTTTCTAAGCTTCAGATTGGGAAGTGAGCATCATAGTGCATCCAGGGGGCAGGTGGGACTTCTGTAACAGATTTGTTAATGCTAGAGGTCCTGATGGTGTCGCATTGGACTCTATGCATCTGTATCTTGGGAGTTTATAAACTCAGAGTCCTGGCTGCTAACGGGAGCATGTGTGTAGGGAAGAATCCTTTCGCTATTTTCTCAGCCAGCAGGAAGGCAGCATCTATAACCCTGAACCTGACACTTCAATCGTTCCCATTGCCCAGAATGGTCTGGTCTCCCTTTTCAATCAAACTCCTCTCCATCTGTCAAAACACAGGTCAAAGTCACATCCCTGCATGGAAATGAATATAGACCCCTGGACTAACAGAAGAGGACAGACAGACTGTACAGTTAGAGGACCTGCAGTCATGGCAAGCCAGCAGGCCAGAATCCCAAGATTGCTCCACAGTGAACAAACCTCATAACATCTAGGTGGATTTGTTGGTGAGATACAAGCGCCCTTCTACAGGTAAGGGTCCACTGTATAAGTCCGAAGAGAGCGGCTTTGCTGGACAACTTCCTGCTAGGCTTTGAGTAGAGAACATGGGCCAGTCACACCCATGCTCCCAGCTCCCCAGAAACTACACAAGAATGCTGTGCCCTTTCAAGCCAGTGAATTGACTGGTTTGATGTCAGTAAATCAGAAGGCAATGGGGCAAAGACTGAAGGTTAGAAGTAAGTACTGGGGGATTCCTAGGAGCATCAAAGCCCAGGCCATGGAAGCTCTTTCTAGAAAAATTAACTTCTCCTTTGGGAGAAAAATAGTAGGTAAGGTTCCCATGTGGTTCAGACACTGCCAGTCATGCTAAGGAGTTCGATTCTTGGAATAACACTAGCATCCAGGCACCACCTTGAGGTGGTCACCTAGCATTGTGTGCTGTCCAGTGGGAAACAGACTGAGAGGAAGGCCATTGGAGCTGGCCGCCATTTTCCCCTCTTCTGCCAGCAGCCAATTCTGCTTGCATTGTGGGAGTGTATGTCAATATTTTTAATCTGCCACTTTCCAGGGACATAGTATGGCTTCAGGGACAGTGAGGAGGCCCAAGTGCTCTGCAAATGCAAAATTGTTTGTTAGTTCGGGTTTTTATTTCGGTAGTTTGCTGTTAAAATTGCTTCCCCTCTTATGCATTCCTATTATCCGCTGTCACTTTACAGATGAGGAAACGGGGCTGCTGGGATCTGAGCTCTTTGAATGGCTGACAGTGACAGAAGCAAACCCTTCAACAGCAGTGCTCTCTCTCCCCTCACAAGCCCAGCTCTTACTCAGGTGTCAAGGACGGATGAGCAGACGGTGGTGTAAGTACACACGAGCGTAGGCATGCCTGTTCCTATCTGCTTGACTCTGTGGGCCAGGGTTCTATGCCTTGCTTTCTTCAGTTTGAGGGTATCCTCCTGCTGTAGCGCACTGGGAAGAGCCATGGGATTGAAGTCAATGTGAAAGTCAGACACGTGTGCACAGGGGATTTAGCACAAGCAGGAGGCAGCTCCCGGGGCACATGAGCCACTGTGCACTGATGTTACAGATGTCCAACCAAGAGCACAGCACAGATAGTCACTGTTTGGAGCAGTCAGGACTTTGCTGTCTACCTGCCCGGGTATTCACCATGACAATGGAGGAAGTTGGCCTGCTCTGCTAGGCCCCAGAGCTGTCACGAGTCAGGGCTGACCCTGGTCACACTTTTCTTTGAGAACTGCAGCTTTGGAAAGTTTGTTCAGCCCCCAGCAGTCCAATCTAAACCAGAGATGACCTTTGAGGACCGTGACTACAACCCTCTGAGGTGTCAAAGCCCCTTCTCTGATTCAGTCACCTTAGCTTTGGTGAAAGAACCACCTCATCTCTTGAATTTGCTTATGCAACCCCATGATCCTTCTGTGCAGCTCACAAAGGTCACCGAGATTGGGTCAGAAGTTGTAAAAATGGGTCTGAGCGGGACACCCACCTGGAGGAGGCATGCATGGGGGTTGTACTGGGTCTTCAATGCCTGACTTCTGGCCTGCTCTGCTCCTCCATCTCCTACCCTTGCTTGGCTCAAGTCTTCCTTAGCTACCTTCCTTAGCTACCTCCCCACTCCTGCATCCTGCATGACAAACCCAATGCCTCCTAACTTTTATTCAGCTATGGTTTTCTTCTCCCTTTGGGAACATGGAAGTCCTCCCTTTGCTCTAACCTCTCAATTCTGCCTGGCAAGGGGGAGACCCCAGGCTTCTTGGCCTCCATGCTGGCCTCTGGAAGCCTCTTTCAGTGTCTCTCCTGTCTCCTAATAATAGCCTGTAAGCTCAGCCTCTGATAATGTCCCATAGGCACATGTAAAGTGCTGTTCCTCAGTCTGCCTGGAGGTCCCTTGCCACCCTTCTACACAGACCTGAAACCTCACCTCACCAACCAGCTCCCTCTCAACAGAAAACTCAGAAAAGCCTTAAAGATGCAACACAGGAGTGGATGCGCGCCTGCCAGAGTCTGTTCTGAGTGCTCATGCTCAGAGGCGTCAAAGGGTTAACCACCACTCATCCTCCTCCAGGCCGAGTTCTCAGTGGACTCTTCTCTTGGGAAGTGAATGGATAAATTCTTGCTTCACCTTTATTCTACTGACACTGGGCAATAGGAGGGAAGACGCAGGGCACAGTTTCCACTGCTGAATATTTCAGTAGGTACCTCTTGGTTAAGAGTGGAGATGAAAGCCTGGCTCCAGGCAAATTAAGAGCGGAAGAAAGACATTTAAGAACATGGGATCTGGAGAAAGGCCTCAGTGCTGCCCAGGATTGAGAGCTTGTGAGGAGGATGAAGAGAACACAGAAGAAAGGGCTTGCCCATGCCCTCTGGACTCCAGGCTGGGACCAAGGCATCTGGAGGAGACACACTATTCTATTCTCAAAGACAGAGCATTGGCTGATCTCAGGACACTCAGAAGCCTTGAGACATGGCACAGGTCCAAGGCTACCCTTCCGCCTATAAATCCACCTATAAAGTCTGTTTCCTGGGTAAAAGGCAAGTCTGGGTGATCTACTACAGCAGGATTCTACAACCACATGTTTCTCTCTCTCTCTCTCTCTCTCTCTCTCTCTCTCTCTCTCTCTCTTCCTCCCCCTTCCTCCCTCTATCTTCTCTCCTCCACTCTCTCCCCTCTTTCTCTACTCTCCTTCCTCCCTTTCTGCATCTCTCTCCCCCTCTCTGTTGCCCCTTCATTTCTCTCTGTCTCTTCCTTTCCCTCTCTCCTCCCTCTCCCCCTCTCCTTCCCTCCCTCCTCTTCTCTCTGCATCTCTCCCTCTCTCCCCACTCTTTGTCTCCCCTTCTCCTCTCTCTCTCTCTCTCTCTCTCTCTCTCTCTCTCTCTCTCTCTCCCCCCCCTCACTTTCCCTCCCTCCCTGTCTGTCTGTATCTCTCCCTCTCTTTCCTTCAGTGGCATCTTCTTGCTTTCTCTTCCGTCTTGGATCTTCTAGCTTTCCTGAGTCCATCCAGGCTGGGCCGGCTATACACACACTGCTTTCTCACATCCCTGCAACGCTCATCAGGACAGAGTTCATATACACAAGATGCAGGAGGCCTGGCTGGATTTGCCCTCTGAACTCCAGGTAACACAAAGCCTCCCTGGATTCCTAGACCAAGAAACAGATTAGATGGACTGTAAATGTTGAATCTAAATGTTCTTGGTCCTCAGGAACTTCAACACAGACAAGAAACCATAATGAAACAGGAGAGCATACGCAACTGCTCAGAGAAGGCAATAGGACTCTGGGCATTTAGGAAGGAGGAAAGGAAGGGCAGACAAAAGCTAAGTAATAGGAGTTACCTACAAGCCTGCTTCAGGCCCACCCTGGCCTCAGTAAGCGACCCTCTTCTCCACTTTGGCTTCACTATCTGGAATAAAAAAAAAACAATAGTCTGAGATACTGTCAAACAACTTAATGTTCTCTGTACAGCAAAATCTTGGTTTGAAGAGAGACTGACAGAATCTGTCTTCATGAAACTTATGAAACAAATACATGAGATTTCCTTCTCCTTCATTGTACTCCAAACAGAAGTAAGAAACACTGTAAATCTAGACAGATCCCCAATGTAAAAGAAGCAGGAAATATTTGTTTTGTTTTTTTTTTTCAGGTCACTTGTTGTCTTGTTATCTACAAAATATCAATGGATCAATGTATCTGAGTCATAAGGACAAAGAACAGCTTTGGGTCTTTAAGATGTTTTCATTATACAGAAAATTATTTTAGTAGTTTCATGATCAGTTCAAAGGCTGATGTCCCCCGAGCATAGACTGTAATATGAGCACACTCCCCAGGACTCCAGTACACTCCTGCTTCTCCCTCCCCATCCTTAGTCCGTTTTGTTCCCTAAAGACGTTCAGTTCAACGTTCATGGTTTGTGTGCGTACATGATTTCATGTGTATGTGTATAAAAACCTTGAACCTACAAGTGAGAGAAAACATGTAACGTGTGACATCTACCTCCATGAGACTGACAATTCACCTAACAGAAATCACTTGTTCCATCCATCCCCTACCAATGACACAACTTGGTTTTGCTTTGTGACTGAAGGAATCCACGTGTGTCCACGCACACATTTTCTCTATGGATTTCTCTGCTCATAGGCACCTGAGCTGATTCTGTATCTCAGTGACTGTGAACAGTAAACATAGCCAGACATGGGTCTCTGTGATGTGTTGACTGGAGTCCTTTGGCTAAATACCCAGGGGCAGTAATGCTGGGTGACAGGGAGAACGAATCTAGCTTTTTTTGCTGCACTCATTTCTATAGAGGTTGGATCATTTGCATTCCTACCAGAAGACAACAGCGCTTGCCTCACCAACATTTGTTATCTGTTCTCTTGGTGACTGGCTTCTAACTAGGGAGAGATGGCCTCTAGATGTGGTCCCATGCTCCACTCCTCTAATAATCTCCTTCCACCACCATGTTCTGCCTCAATCCAGGCCCACGGTCATAGAGCCAACCAACCATAGGCCTATATCAGGAGGCAAGATATTCTTTCCTCCTTAATCGATTTCCCTTAGCTATTGGGTCCCTGTGTCAGGAAAACCAACTAATGGCACCTCCATGCACGCTATGTGCATTCTTTAATGGTTTTTATAGTTAGAAGTGATTCCTAGAGATTATAAAATTGAGCAGGTAAACATGCCCTGTTATTGGGCACTACCCTATATAGAAGCTGCTCACTGAGCCCTCTGTTTCATGCATGTGAGCTACAGCTTGATTCCATTCAGAGAGGACTTCCGGGGCATTTGAAGTTGCCCTTGCATGTCTTCCTCTTATTCATCTGCTGTTCTGTGGGCCACTTCTTTTTCTCTGTTTCCATTAGTCTATTTCCTAGACTAATGGAAGCCTGTTATTCTGCATGAATGCAAGTCATGCTTATAGATGAACTAAGGGGTGCTCAAGAATAAGCAAAGCCTGTGGTAGAAGATATTTGACTGTAAGAGAAAAGACATTTCAGTAGCATTATTAGAATTCAGAACCAGCATCAGCACTTCTGACAGTCTCTCTAAGCTAAGACTGCCGAGAAAAATGCTTTAAACCTAAAGTAAGGGCTAGGTGATGGAGCTCTCCACAATGGTCATTTTCCTGAGAGCCAATACAGTTGATGGCATTTAGGTGGGCTTCAATGAAAGACCCTAAATGACTTTAAGTCCCTGCCTTCACTTCCATGATACTGGGGCTATATCTGTGCACTATGCCCATGGCCTCTGCCTTTGGTTTGAATTATAGGAAAATAGTTTAGCCAGGTAATTACACATAAGACAGTAAAGCCAGCAAGCCTCATTGATCATGCCATTCTGCAGCAATGCCTATGGTTTCTTTGAAGCCTTCCCCTAACCTGATATCCAACTTCAAATACTGAAGCTCAGTAAGACTGAACTTGAACTAAGGACAATGTGGTG